>NW_007577801.1:800419-825519 GCF_000690725.1 Stegastes partitus | reverse complement strand
TTTTTTTTTAGGGGGAATTTGGCATCAAAAACACAACCAAGAGTCATTATATCAATTGTCTCTAAGCAGTTTCCTTCTAACAAGCCTCCCTGACACTGGAGTTCCTTTTAATTTCATTAAGTAGCTTACAGCGGCGCAGAAACTCGCTGTCACCGTGGAAGCTTTTTCAAAACTCCAGGCGAGGCTGAACCGTCCTCGGGGCTGTAAATCCCTCCTCCAGTCGCGCTCATCTGAGCCCTAATCAGCATCAGGCATCGGCGCAGGGAGATGTTTCCCCGAGATGAAAGCGCTGCGGATACGTTTATCTAAAATTACAACAAAACACACGCACAAGAAAACGAGGGGCATCTTTGAAACAATAGAAAAACACGAAAATGTCAACGCATTTCCATTTTTCACGACTCACTTCCCATTTCAATTCCAGAGCTCCTGTAGGGGGATTTCATGAATGGCTGAGTATGGACTGCTGCTCCGGATGCCATTTTTCCCCCCACTTTGGTCAAATATGCAGCAGGGGAGGCAGAAGAGGGGGGCAACGAGAGCTCATCTGGAAGTTGGGACTGTACCGCAGCAGGTTCCCAGGGCTCCAATACTGAGCATGGTTACATTAAACAGCAGGGAACCAGGGCCCGCGAGCTTGTATAGAATACTGTTAGGTTCTGCTGCGGGTCAGGGGGCCCCGGGGGCCGCATGGTCCTCTTTTACATTATACAGCCCGGGTCAGGTTTAGATTAAAGTCATGAATGAGAAAAGGAGACAGTCATTTAGAGTTACTCATTTATTTAGCCTCTTTTCTGGCCAGACAAAGCCCAGGCGGGGTGCCGTGCCGGGGCCGTCACCGGGCCCCATGGCCGGCGGTACTGCCCCGGTTTTGACCCTGACAACGGTCCCCTCTGTGCTGCTTAACCCACAACTTGCCTGGTTACTAGCGAGTGTGTGACCTCAGCATGTGTGGATCTCTCACAAGACCGAGCGCCACGCTGAGCCTTGGCCGCGGCTGAAATACCCCTGTGTACCCCCTTATTGTCTGCCCCAGCGTGGGGCAGGAGGGGGAGGCAAACGGGGGACACTTGGACAGGGAGGAGGGGAAGCATGGCAACCAAGAAACCAGACTTGGGAACTGCTTGAAGGCCAAGAAGAGGGTAGAGAGAAAAAAAAAAAGCAGGGTGGCACAGAAATCTGTTATCAGAGCAGGAAACTCCATCAGCCGCCTCTGATGCCAAAATTACAACATTTGCATTTGTGCCATTAACATCCTGTCATCAGACTTCGCCTCAGGGTCACGAAAACAAAGACACGCTTCATCCTACTTGTGTTTTGACTGCAAAGCCCAACAAAACCAGTTTCTTTTCCCCGAGTTAAATGCCGATATGAAATTAGGGCTTTGACTCACGCCGAAACTGCTCGTCTGCTAATGCAGGGAGAAAGTCTTCCCGTCCAACTGAAACAAAGTGACACACAAACACTCATTATATCGCTATGTGCTCAGGTGCCAAGACAGAGTCCGGGCACTGAGTCACCAAGGGAGGTGCCCCAACACAAGTCAGGAGGAGAAATGTCACCTGAGTGTCCAAATCAGACCCATCTCTGCTCACATGTACGAGATTTGTGACAAATTTACCACCGAGACGCAACCAAAAAGTCCCAAACTGCAGGTTTTTAGTCAGCAAACACAACAAAATGAGACTTTATCACCACTTCAGAGCTGGAAAATGAAGCAAATAAACTCTAAAATGACACAGAAAACATCCACCAACTCTCATATTAACTCTAACCAATGCAGTCCAGCATTACTTCCAAGCAGCAGCTCAGACGCCTCCAAACAGCAACACTTGATTTTCAACCTGAATGTGGAGCAGACACTGAGCTGCGCGTAATGGTGCGTAATAGCGGAGTGAAGCCCCCCTCCTGCTCTTGTTGTTGCCATGTCAGGGGGGGAGAGATTTATGCAGCTAAATGTGCAGAGTTGATTAGAGAGATGACTCAGATATGGAGGACAATTAAACCGCAGGAACATCAATCCATCAGTGCAGGACAACAGATATATGAGCTCCATTTGTCAACCGGGAGAAGCTTCACCGACGGTGGGAACTCAGAGGAAACGTTACCTCATGATGTTGCCAATTAATGTAATGACAGGTTTGCTTTGAAACCTGATTTCAAACCTGAAATTGTCTGAAACTAATAATGGTGTTGCTGTTTCCTGAAGTGGACCAACTTGATTTTTACGCACTCGGCGCTCAGAGTGCAGCAGCTACAGCACACAGCCGGTCAGAGAGCAGCTCCGACCGGCCACAGGGAGCCTCCGTGCGCCGGTGCAGCAGAGCCGGTTACTTACTTGGGGTTGGTCCGGTTCCAGAAGACGGCGTAGCGGTCGGACACCACCTTGGAAGCCGGGTCCTGGCCGTACACACACATCCCAATGATGAGGAGGAGGAAGAGGATCATTTCCACCTGCGGCATATTTGCTCTGGAAGCGAAAATCGATTCTCCTGGTTCAGGTTTAAAGGTTCTGGTGAAGCGTAGAGATGACAGTCCACTTTGCGCGTTTTAATTCCCCTCTCAGACGGAGCTCCTTCCTCTGCCTTTAACTCAAATTAAAGCTTCTCTTTCTCTTCTTTTTAACGCTCAGTGTAACAGTCCGATCATTGAAACTCTTCTGGTAAAGACACAGAACACTGTTTCTGCTCGACAGTCCACCTCCGGCACAGTTTCTCCACAGTTTCTCCAACTCGCATTAAATTTTTCCAAACAGGAGGCAACGCTGTGGTGCGCAGAGGAAAATAAAGCAGAGAAATAAATGTTCCTCGGTGCAGAAAATTTAAAAAAAGAACCCAGTCCCGGTGTTCGCTCTCTCCGCTCCGGGTTCGGTCTCTCCGCCTGTTCGCAAGAAACCAGTAGCTTCAGCTCCGGCGACTGCCCGAGCTTCTCCCGTCCTGCCGACAAACAGCAACCGTAAAAAGCCTCTCCGCTGCGCGTAAACGCAACAAATCTGCAGGTCAAATGTCCCCCTGACGAGTCGCTCCGCCACGTAACCGAGAGCGCACGAAACGCGGTGTTCTGGATCTGGGGGAAGCAAACCAAGTCAGCGGCGCAGTGGCTCCTGCTGCCATGCTCTCCCGGACCAACCCCCCTCCTCCTCCAGCCCTGCGCCGCCTCCCCCTCTCTCTCTCTCTCTCTCTCTCCCTCGCTCTCTCTCCCCCTTCCTCCTCCCTCCCACTGTGCCAGCCGGGCCACACTGGAAAAAATGCGCGTCTTGACACTTGAGGCGTTTTAGTCTCTTTAATCTTCTGGGTTCGTCTCAGGAGGAAACAAACGGAGCAGAATGCAACACGGACTCTTTCTCGAAGCTCGAAAACGCAACAAAATCTCACTCATGCACGTAGAGCTGTTCTTGGCGTGCGCGCACAGTCTTAATCAAGTTACCCACGCGGGTTTTTTTAGCGCGTTGTTTGTTGTTGCGGATATTTCTTGCAGCGTACAGTTTCACGGTTGCGCGCAGCCTCATTGGCTCGGATTTTGAATGACGGGCGTTTCGCTTACAAAAACAACATCCCTCCTCCTGGGGGGCATCCGAGCTTCCCAGACATCTCACATCGTTCCACCAGCACGCTGCGCAACGAGCCGCTTTCACCGGTTAAACTGGGTTTTCATTCCGTGGCCAGATGCTCCAGCGTGTCCACGGTGTGCGTAAAGTTTTACTGAAATGTGACAAACTTTCAGCTGATTTCGGTGCAAATTTCATCCCAACCTCTCGATTAATGAATTTACTGTAAGACTTGTGTTGTCATTATTCAGAGTGCTCCTCTGGTTTCTGTTGTGCCTCCAAACAGGCTGCAGCTGCTTTCAAGAGATGTGTTTTCCTTTATTTCCCTGGAACCAGTAAAACGCTCTCAAGTATCTCTGCTGGCAGAGTTTCCACTTGTTTGGATGAAAATAATAATTCCATTCTCCCCCAAATGCTTCTAGAATTGCCACATTTCATTGTCTATACACATTCAGACATGCCTTCAGTTGTTTATTTTAATTTCTATTGGCCACACATTCATGCAGCAGCAGCATCATGAGGCTCCTCTCAGCTCTGTGATGTGCAGTTTGCTGTGCTGTGCTCTGGGTTCATGACTCTGTGCGCCACGTAGTGGTGAAGGAGGGAACGCCTCCTTAAACTCTCAGGATTCACAGGCTCTTATTTTCTGCAGGAATTCAATACCATGCTTATTAAAGAAGAGGCAACATTAACCGCTTGTCTGCTGAGTGGAATAAGGTTTTGGGAGAGTTCAGAGCACATAAACATCAGCGGGTGGAGTTTGGAGATCGTCCATTAGTGAGTCACAGAGAGCAGAGCTGAGCCCGGTGGTTGAACTAATCCTCCTAATAACAACAGTACCACTGAGGGAGCCGGTCTGAGGGCCGCAGGGCTCAACAGCAGGATTGTAAACTTTACCGAGACACTGAACAGTCATCGAGGCTCCTCAGACTGCGGCTCCTGTTCACAAACACACTGATTTATTCCACCTGAAAAGGCCGCTGAACTCCATCTCGCCCGGTTCAAAGTTCCTCTCCGTCTGTTTAGCCTCCGCAGTGTGTAGAGGCATTTTAAAACTGCTGGGTTTCTCAGAGCGCAAAATGAAATTGCTTTCTATAAAAGAAACTGTTAAATGGAGAAGTAGAAATACTTTTACAGACGAACAGGGTTTTTTTAAAATTATTATTATTATTATTTTTCCAGGACACAAACTTCGGGGTGAGAAACTGCAAAATGAAGTGACACAGAGAGGGCACTGGTGTCACATCAAATTATCACATCAAAAGCTTTATATAGACGTCAGATCGAATGCTTTTCTGTGTTCGACTGAGCAGCACAGTGGGTGAGTCACTCGTAATGCTGCCTTTAGCCGGTTTGTAGCCAACAAGAGCCTTTAAAATGAGCATCACACGTTGTCGTTGCATGTTCAGCTGTGTTAGCAACCTTCATGTGCTGTTTGGGGCTTTGTGGGTGCACAAAGTTGGGAATTTGACCAAGAAATCTACTAAAACAGAGAGATCCAGGTAGATAAGTGAACTATATATTATTAGTCTGAACCTTGTCTTGCGTAGTCAGACTATTCTCCAGAATGTTCTGGTTGCACCTCCTAATCATTCTGAAAAACACTGGTTTGTTTCTATTTCTTCAAACTGATCACGATGGCGCTGGGTGGAGCTAAGCCCAGGATGTAGCAACGGTGTCCCTGCAAAACAGCAACAAGTGGAGATGTTTTAGTGGAACATTTTTATGCTTAGAGTCGGAAACTGTCATCAAAATGACAACTTAATTACACAAAAATCCAGCAGCTGCCTTAATTCATGACCTAAATCCTTTGCAAGACTTGAAAATATCAGTGTGGCAGCCTGCCAGCCCGCAGGTTGTTGTTTCTGCAGTAAAAGGCATTTGGAAAACGGTGACATGTAGACAATGAACGGTGAAGAAAAGGCCACATAAGGTGAATTTGACTTGGTTCTGCTGCTTGGATGGTGTTTTTGCACAATTCAGAGCTCATGTTGTCTGAAGTAGCTTCGTAATTTTCACACAACAGTCCTGCTTTTGAATTATTTTACTCATAAAACTCATTTCTCATCACCATCATTTGCAGAAAAAACAAAATGCTGTTCTGCACTGAGTCCGACGCTCAGGTGCTGCACAGCTTGATGTTGTAGCTTTACTGTCGCTATATTGAGGTCAGACAACAATAAAACTAAATTACATCAGTGCAATATCAAAATAGAATATAAAAAGCACAAGTACATCACATAGACAGCAGAAAAATTTAAAGCATGGGTCACACATAACATCTTTTTTTTTTCCAGGCACACAGGCTTAATGTAGCAGATAGCTCAGCAACAACCAACATCTTCATCACTGGCTGAGGCAGATTAGTGGTTTAGATATTGTTGTTTCCTCAATGCTTATCACCGACATTGATGGAAAAACATCATGAGTTTACAAAAAGATGTGAAGTAGAGTTTACAACCGTGGTGCTAAAGAAATCTGACTCACTTCATCTGCTATGTAACGATGATACTGTGGATGTGGGTCTGCTGTGATCGGAGCAATCGTTGGAGAGGATTATCGCCTATTATACAGGTACAGATAAGAAAAGAAGCAACGTCTTTAGCACTTCTAGCAGCTCTTGTCGTGGCTGCCACTTAGAAACTTCCGGGTCAGTTCACTCAGCCACCTTCAGACGCAAATACACGACATCATTAGCGTCTATATGGCGTCGCTCACGTGATTTACATTCAGTGCATCATGAATAAACACATACCTCAGGTTTCTAGCAACATGATAGTATTAAAAAAACAATGCTAAAGACTAGCAGAGTGCTTTACAGACTGAAATAAAGGAATTAGACAGGGTGTAGCGGCGTCCCGAGGCATGCGTTTAAAGGTTAAATAACTTCAGCCGGCCCGTTCTCCCCCCCTGCTTTTGTATTTTTATTAAAAACCCAGTTCACGGTGTCCATTTCTCGAATTGTGTTCAAAAGCGAGAGCACACGCTGAAAATGTTTCATGCTATGCGGCTCCGGCCGTGGGTCAGCGTTATATTAGCTTTAATATTGGATTTAATTGAATTTAACCCGACTCGGCCGGCAGAGAGGAGCTTTCAAAGGAGGGGAAGCTCCAGAGAAAAACAGAGCGTGATCCTGAGCTTTCACCAGGAACAGGGTGGTGAAACCATCACAAACCTCCTTCATGTAGTGAAATACGCCTGATTTCACTGTTAATCCGACTTCCTGTTTGAACTCACCTGCAAACCCTCAAACTGGCGGTTGAGCGAGCCAGACTGTTTACCGCCTCCACGCCGTTTGGGTGTTTGGCCGAGGTCGTCGCGTGCGTGCATCTTGTAAACTCATCAGTGCATCAATGAGCGCACGCAGACCGGCGGCCATTTGCGTGCTTTTGTGCATACGTGTGCATGCATTATATGTGTGTGTCTGTGTGTGTGTGTGCAGCCGATGATCCACCTCGCCCAGGCAGACTAATCCATGAGCTATAATCACCTCATCTCCCCAGCTAAAGTGCCTGTCCTACTTCATTTGCGCCTGATATACGTCTGTGTTCCCCAAGACAATGGAGTCATTATAAATTAGGGTCAGTGGGGCTTCCAGCGCGACACACAGCATCCTAATGCTTCTCGTGGCCTTATGAGTCCGCTGTCACGTTTCACCGTACCAACCTGCGTCACACACATGCTCCAGAGCTGCACGCTGTTCCTCTTTTTTTGTGTGTTTATTTTTGTTGTTTTTTATGAATGCAATCTGCAATAAAGCATCAAAGTGACACAGGCATTTCATCCCCCCCCTCAGTCCTCTTCCATTAGCAGCTGGTAAACAGAGCTGTAATCACGTTCTGCTCTGTAAAGAAAAATCCATTTCAATATTCCTATCTCGCAACTAAAGAGCTAAACAAATTGCTTCTTTTTTTATCACCGCAAGTTAAATATCTGCTGGAGCCACTTGAGGGTTGTTTTTATTTATTTTTTTATGTTTTGTTGATTAATTTGGGTTTCATCAAGTTTTCACTAAAGATCTTTCGGCGCGACACGAACACACAAAGTCACACTTTTCTTGTGATTCGTAAAAGCGGCGGTTTTGACGCACATGAATCGACGTGAGGGTAAAATGATGTGAAATACGATCAGTGTTTTGCAGCTTATTCCAGTCATTTTAAAACAATCACGTTTTATTAAATTGTTCCCCGCAGAACACTAATTGGAAGAAGACATATTTGAGGAGGGAATGAAGGCACGTTTATGCTCAAATCAACACTTGAAGCACTGATTTATGTCTCACATCTGTGGCAGAAATAGCAACTGAAGCCTGATTAACATGCATTTTGTTCAATTTTAGTTAAAAAGTTAATTAGGCTTTAAAGCCAATACCAATTTTCAACCAATACCAACCATCTTTGCCAGCCTTAATCAAAGAGTTTTTGTGGCAAAATCATCCCAAAATACATGAACCAAGACAGTAACTTCTGATTTCTGCTTTATGTTTTTTAAATTTTCATTTTTACGATGTTTTCGGAAATCGTCTTTGCATCTGAGAAATTCAGCCACAACAGAAAACAAACTTATGATTACAGACAGACATTTAACCAGAAAATAGCATCATTATCCGGAGAACACGAGAGAATTATTTCAGTCTAGATGTTTACTCTCAGCTCCAAATCTAGTCTGAGTCACATACGAGCTCGTTACTGTTACAGCAAAACAACAGAAACCTGCTCAAGAAAGATCGAGCAGCATCTTATTCGTTATTTTATTGTGATCAATCAAACTAATCCCTGATCTATAACTGTATGTTTAAATGTAGTGACACTTACGTTAGCAGAAACATTGCCTACATGTTCCAATAATATTTGAAATTAAACGTTTCATTCTAATGTTCACAGCACTTTTTAAGGATATTTATCATTACAAATAATGTTCCTATGATGTTAAATGGGAACTAAGATAGAACGTTTTTGCATTCAGAGGACATCTGTAGGATGTTGTTAGTTTGTGCTACATGACAACATAAAAAGAACGTTCTTGAACCAGCATTCAAAAATGTTTCAAGATGTGTTTTTTATAAAACGTTCCTGTAATGTGACATATTAACAAAAGTAGAACATTTTGCCTGCAATATTCTTTGTTGTTATTGAGGACGTTCTTCTATGAAACATTCCATAAATGTTACACGATAACCAAGGAAGGATGTTCTCGATGCAACAGTTGGCAAATGTTTAAAGAACATTTTAATACAACTTTATCCTGCCTTTAAGAAGAACTAAAAGAAAACTTCCAACGTAAAACATTACGAGAACTTTTGCAGAACATTTTTAAAACAAATTAATCGTGCTGGTAAGTGTGATTCGGTAACGTTGCAGCGCTTCTTACATGAATTTTACATTTTACAAAGAACATTCTGGGAACTAAAACAAAACTTTCTTGCTGAAAACATTATTGGAACTTTCCCAGAACGTTTTTAGAACAAATAAATTCATGCTAGTAAATGAGTTTTGGTAACATTGCAGAGCTTCTTCCATGTATTTTACATCTTTCCAAAGAACATACTGGGAACTAAAAGAAAACATTACAAGAACATTCTGAAAACTTTTTTTAGTTTTTTTTTTTAGAACAAAACAATTATAGTGAGTTAGTTTTAGTTAAGTTTTGGTAACATTGCAGAGCTTCTTACATTTAATCTCCATCTCTAAGAAGAACATTCTGGAAACTAAAAGAAAAATGTCCTCTGAAAACATTCCTACAACTTTCCCAAAACGTTTTTAAAACTAAATAGACTCTAGCTGGGAGGTGGCTTTTCGGTAACACTGCAGAGCTTCTTACATTTTAAGCTGATGAAGAGGAAACTGACCGTCTTCTTCATCTTCGGGGACTTAAATGAAGGTTAGATGTGGAGGTTAAAGGTTACAACAGCTCCGATTGGGTTTCTGCAGAGAAGCTTTTCCTGCACGTCAGACGGAAACATTACAATCGTGCACACAAATACAATTTCTTGCAGACGGATTTTTTAATTTAAAACAAACCAAAGCTCATTGTGTCTGCACTGCGAGCTCGGGGTTTGTTCTGGTAACCTGCCCGAGCTGCAGATTAGCGCCTGGTGGCGGTTATGGTCACTTAACATTCTACAAGCTCTGCTCTGCTGGTTTTCAAAAGGCCCGTGGAAAACAAGTGCACAGGTCAGCCATTACTATTGGAATAAACCGCGCTTTAGATCCCGACTCGTGAGTCATGTGCTTCCCTCCCTGCGTGCTCCTCCACTTCCTCCAACTTTCCTCTCTTTGCTCCAACTGCTTGTAATGCCGTCGCCATACGCTGTGGCGAAAAGTAAATGTTTATCTCTCCCCCGAGGGAGCGGTTTATTCCTTCTTCATCGCTCTGTCGAAAACTCCGGCGTGAACCTCACCAGCTGGCCCCCACGCAGGATTTAGATGTTCAGGTTAGAAGAAGAATAGCCTCTAATAAAAGATTTGGCCGCGGTGAAAAATATACAAATTAAGGTGAAATCAGAGTTGAGCGAGGGGGCGGCGGGGTGTGAGGAAGATGCATGATGACAGGTTGACTCAGACCCAGAGAGACGTGGGAGGTCTGAGTTATTCCTGTTGAATCTGCACTTGTGGGTCTGTGTGTGGCACCTGGTTGAACTCTTTTGTATACGTGACCTCTGCAAACACAAATACACAAACTCACACTTGCACACAAAGGCCTGGGAGTGTGTACACTCGCACAAAGACACACACACACGTTTTTATGGAAGGGGAAAAAAAAAAAAAACCTCCATCCATGTTTTCATTGTGATGTTTCCCTGCATGTAGGTAAGTAATGTCTGTGACCCGTGGAGTCTGCCCTGCTTAAAGTCATTCAGGCTGAGGGCTGCTGACACTGGAATGTTAGCTATGCTGGCAGGGGGAGGTTCTCACCAGATTTCTACATTTATACCAGTGGCGTGCACAGAGGGTGATGCCGGGGTGGTGTCCCTTTGTAGCCTTTATATACCCGTCATATATTTTTGTCCTGGTGGGGCAGCTTCATGCTTTATTTTTGTCCTATTGTCACACCAAAGGAGCACTTGTGCGGCCCAGTTGCCGCTCTGCTCGACCAGTTTGGTGGCATCACATTTGAAAGCACCGTCAGTCCTTCAGCATAATTCCTTAACGTGTATATAAAAATATGTAAACATCAGGAATAGATGCTATGATGCAATGCTCTCTGCAGAAAATGAGATTTTTGCCTTGTACAATGTGGTTAATGCTGTGAAAGGGTGTTTTTTAACCCAAACTATGACCTTTTCCTAAACCTAACCAAACAGTGAGAGAAAACAAGACTAAAGCCACAAAGTCAGATGAAACTAAATGGAAAAAATAACGTTCCAACATGAGACGCAAACATCAGACTTGCATCAGAAATTAGAAAAACCTCTCTGCTGCTCTCTGTGGCAAATAATGACACAGGTGGAACCAGTACCAAAGGAGCTCTGAGATGCAAGTAGCTCTGACAGCACTGCAGTATTTCATGCTTTGGGAATGAGAACAGGTGGGTTTGGCACCAAGTGCACCTCCTTTTAGACAATGTGCACCTGTGAGCAACAAAAGTGCCTTGAAATGTGCCTCAGTCTGACCCAAGTCAACCTAAAGACCCTGTTGGTCAACCCAGACAACCCTCCAGCTTAAGCCAAAGATAAACAACAGTACTTTGTCCTTCTAAAGCATCCCATTTTCACCAAGTACCAATTTAATCAGTCCAAATTGCCCCTCATGTTGCATAAAGGGTCCATTCTAGCCTTTGTTCCCTTGTGGTGGATCAAAGTGTTCCATTGGTTGAGCAACATTTGTGTTTATACCATTGATGAAAGTGCCCCCACGTGGTTGGTGGAGTTAAATGCCTCTGTGGCCACCTTCTGGTGCCATTCGGACAATCCAAAATGCCATTAAGGTCAACCCAATCCGAAGGGCATTTGGCAACTTGAAGGGTATCTTCTGGTGCTCTGGTGGTGACCCAAGCACATCTTTGGTCGACCAAAGTGCACCAATGGCTACATACTCACTTAGCACCCCAGTGACTCTCTGATCAACCAGCTTGCCCCTAAAGTCAGCCCAGAAATCCCTCTGGTTGACCAAAATAACCAAATTATGCTTCTGTTCAACGATGCCAATCAATGAATGTGCCATTTAGTCAACTGAAATGCTCATGTGTTCGACTGTAGTGCCTCAATGTGGTCAATTTGATCAAACCAACATCTTCTGTTTGACCAGTGTGTCCTGCTATTGAGTCCAAAGTCTCCCTGATCAACTGTAGGCCACAAATTAGCTCTACAGTCTGATAGATGGAGTGATTCTCTGGTTGTTTACAGTTTTACTCTCAGTGTGGCCTTTTGTTCAAATACTACTACAGTTGAGAAAAATTATCTTTTGGTACATTCTATGTTTGGCCAAAGCTGCATTTCGAGCAAACGTCATAAGATGGGAACCAAGAAGGTTACCAAGGGACCAACGTTTGTCAGCTAAAGTGCCAGAGCTATTTCAAGGGCCCTTTTTGGCTCCTTGGTGACAAAAATAACCTCTAAACTTGTAAGCGCAGGCCATGAAGCCTAATTTTCTCACCACCCTCGGCCCTCGGAGACTCTGAGCGTGGCATTGATCCTGCAGTTCATGTTGGGGCACGCAGGGCCGATCCAGGAAGAGTCGCAGCTGTGGGTTGCAGCTCCACAGAGCAAATGAGGGGGTGTCATCCCGATCGAAGACAAATCTGCCTCGGGGAGCGACACACTGTGGAGTTGAAGGTCCGGCGCCGATCTGCACATCGATCGTCCCTTATTGCCCTTTCAATCAATCCACTCACTCCCATTTTCATAACGCAATTTTGTCAGCCTGAAATTAGCTTATTTCCAAAGCCGCAGGAGTCCAGATTAGATTTTGGAAAGAAGAATAAAGACTGCTTGAGATATTTGCATATATTGAGTTGCATTTTGGCCCAGGTCAGTTTCTCCACTTGAAAAAGAGGAAAATATTTCACACAGTACAGCGTGATGAAGCATGTAAACAAGAAACGAGCCTTTAAAGCAGCTGTTTTAGTTCTCTATCAGTTACACACAGCTTTAGGTTCATCCAGTGAAAAATGTCTGGACGTTCAGGCTTCCACTCGCCGGCTTTGATCGGAGGTATTTCAGGCTGAAGTGGGCACTTGATCACAAACAGGACATCGGGGAGCGGCGCATCGAGCTGGCAAAACCAAATCGCTCCACGCACGGCAAAATTGATCCTGAAGATAATGATCGAAAAGGACTCATCAGCTCATGTGTCGCTGTGGGACGAATGAGGAGGAGGAGGAGGAGGAGGAGGAGGAGGAGGGGAGGCGGCATGCAGTGACGGGTCAAGATCTCGACCCGATATTGTCCTCGTGCGGAGGGGGAGGACGAGGACAGGAGGGAATACATTGTCTGGCTCTGCTTCCGACAGATATCTGATCCCCCTCCGGGAAGGTCTGTGTGAAAATGAAATGGACACTTTTCAATAAAGCTGGTGGCCTTTAATACAGGTTTGGAAAATAAATGATTTGCGCTGCGGTCAGCGTCAGGATGAGGCTTCCAAATTTAAAATGGAAACGTCTAATAAATGCGGGAGTGCAGAGCGGCAGAGAGACCTAATAACACAAATAAACTATTGAGTTGCAGTGTTGATCCAAGCGCGTTACAGTTTTCACATAAACAGCGTTCGATTCAAGCATAACCGCCGGGAAGCAAACTGATCTTAAGAGTCAGTCAAGGGCTGCAACTAAAGATTGTTTTCATTATCATTTCATCTCACCGACTGATTGTTTTCACAGTTAATCATTTTGGTTTATAACGTATCAGAAATTCATGGAGAAATCTGAATTTTTAGGGCTCAAGAGTTTGTTTGGTTTAACCGTTTAAAGCAGGATTCAGTTTCTTAGTATGAAAGAAGAACAACAAATGTTGGTATCTGAGAAGCTGCAGATTGGGGGTTTTTGACCGACGTATGGCTGTTCAACAACTAATCTATCCATTCACTGCAAATAACACAAAATGCATCGTCTGTGCACCGGTCAGTTAGAGTGCAAGGTTTTTTTATACACAGAATCTAAACCATGTTTTGTCAAAATGTACAAAATAAAATACAACCCTGTCCACCTACTGCTGTTCGGTCGGGGAATGTTCTTCGTTGTGTTTACTCCTCATTTCCAATAATAGAAAATCTCAATGCTGCAGCTCACAAAGATGTTTTGGACAATATTCAGTTTGTTTTTGAAACTGCTTCAACACAAAGCAAAGTCCAAACATTTTTCCAACTTGACAAGCCGGCAAAAAAAATCCCTGACCTCTCACAACAACTAATACACGAACTAGAACACCGGCTTTGGAATGAGACGTTTAACAGTCACTAAGCAACGTACGGTTCATTTGGTTCATGCGTCTGGCTGTACTCGCTGCCACAAAGGTGCTAATTGTAACCTAAAGTGATTCTTTGTAGCGACGCTAATAAAGGACTACTTTTAGCTCTGCAAGGAATCCTTTAGCGAGAGATTCTCAACCAGCAAAAAAAAAATATTCCTGTAGGCACCATAAATGGAGAAATTTCTTTAAGGAACCATTATCAAGACAGCTCTTTGTAAAGGCTACCTGGAACTGTTTTGACATATGTTTGAATGTAAGAATTTCCAACACTACAGGGTCTCCTTCCGCCATAATACAATTAATGTTATGGGTTCTGGACGGTTGGTCAAACAGAACAACATCTTACAAGACACTAAGTTGGGATTTGGGAACTGATTTATGATGTTTTAAAACCAAATAGTTAATTGACAATGATAATAATCTACAGGGCAATCGATAAAGTAATTGTTAGTTGCATCTCTGATTTCATGCTCATACCTGCCAGCAAACCAAATAACTGCATAAAAATGAGGAACCTTTAGTACTTTTAAGAACCATACCCGAACCACCTGGAAATAAAGAGGATCCTCAATTGTTGATGGGGCTTTGAAGAATCAAAACAGGGATGAAAAAGGCCAATTACAGTGTTTTTAAACTGATCAGAATCTGCACAGATTAAAGGCCAATAACTTTAATTGCATCTGCTGTCATATAGATGTCAGAAAGGCTGAGCGGACGTTGTCATAAATTAATAAGATTACTTGTTAAATATGTGTTTCCGTCTCAGTATCGAGTCTCTTTCCAAAGAAGCTCTCCTGAGATGTTTGTTTTCTTATTTATTTCGGCAGCGGTTAGACTGACGGCTTCGTTTAACGGCCGAGCATTAAAACTAATAAGAGTCAAGTGCGAGAAACAAGACAGACGCAACGGGAAGACGAGCTAGCCATTTTTCAAAATAAAACACCCTGCAGACTCCACTGGAAATAAAAAATAAACCAATCAAATGTTTTTGTTTTTTTTCTTTCTGTGCGGCCCGGTAACAAATGACCCACGGCCCGGTGGTTGGGGACCGCTGGTCCAAGTGACCTTCTCTTTGGGTAGCTACGATATAAAGCAGGAGGAGGCGCCACCTGGTTGAGCAACCAGGTACTACAGCGAATGTACGACACATTTTCTGACAGGCATGTAGAAAATAAAAGTTTTCGCTATCTTTTGTAGCTTTTTGAGCTGTCAAGCTGATTTATTTTAATAACTTTAATGTACTTTAAGTGTCTTCTCTGGGAAAACGGCATCGGATTTTGACTCGGTATCGGCTGACACCAAATGTTAAACGGCTTCCGTATTAAGAACCATTATTTTTCTCAGAGTAGTGCACAATGCAGTTCTCAAACAGCTGTTGTACCTATGGAGGAACCAGCGCTAAGAGCAGATAGTCTTACAAGCTGACATCGGAGCTGCACAATCACTTCCAGGTCTACTTTAGGATGTCAGGGTTCTGGATTTATACACCACTAAAAATACTGGAATGTTACGTCCAAAAAAACCACAAGCAACCAGTTGAATTCTAGCTGGCAGTATCATATTCACGCACTGCATGTTGCCTCAAGGTAAAGTACATCTTTAAATAAAACGTTCATGTACTATGGATAATATACAGCTAAAGACGGTCCATGAATAAGCGACTTTAAGAACGTTTCTGTCATGTAAATCTTGTTCAGTCGCTCAGTTGTTCAGTACATCACTGCACTACCTCCGAGTGCTAAATACCATTAAATGAAGAACAAGAATGCACGCAGCTCCAATCCCTCTCCTAGGATTTTATTAAATTACAACATTTAGACCTGACAAAGACTCTTATGTGGATTGCAGCATGATTTAATTAAATCCACGGAGCACCAAGTATGAGCTGTCAGCCCTACTCTTCCTCATTTGTATATCTCTGGCTTTCAAAGTTTGGCCCGGCACCAAGAATTCCCGCGCAGCATCCTGCGAGCGAAACCAAATCATCGTGAAACTGTCAACCAGCCAACAGGAACCAGCTGCCGGGTGCAGCACCGGTGGCATTTCAGCGATCGGTGGGACATGTGGTACCGACCGGCATGTGGGCGACACCGGCAATGTCACTCCGAAAGATCACCTGAAAGCAGCCGTCAACATTTACTGACATTTCTGTGTTCTGTAGGAAAATAAATGGGTTTGTGACAGGCGGTGGCACAAAAATACAGACCGAATGGTGCAAATATGAAACATTCATATAGTGCTGTTGCTATTTGATTGCGCTTGGACCATTAAGAGAATAAAAAATAAAAATGTGTCATCATGCTCTTAACTTTCAGCTCGAGTTAACTTTTTACATTTCATTTTAATTTTGTGCTTTTTTTTTCTCTCCCTCTCTCTCTCTCTTTTCCAGGGGAAGTTATCTCATTTCAGGACAAAACTTTTGATATAACGGCATACTTAAACATCCCCTCACTGAGCTAAATCTAAAATATCACTGCTCCATGTTGGGGGCGCGTGCATAACTCGTACTGGAGATGTTATTTTATTGCACCGCAGCTACTTTCACAACTCTGTGCTTCTCCTAATTAGCAGACAGCCTGCGGAGAAGTGTGGGGCCGAGGTGACTCTGCATTGGCTGTGGCTGGTAATGATGGATCACAGGCGTCTGTTGCCAACCCAGCAGAGCGGCACAGCCGGGACTCAGCGGAGAGAGAGCTGCGAAATATCTGCACGTTAGCTACCGCTTCCGTCGTGTAGTGAGATGAGACAATATAGAATCTGGCTGTTTTCTGATCCTGGGATGGAAGATGGTGAACATATGGGTCAACGCTGCAGTTAATTATGCTGTAGGAGAGGTCTGGATGCCTTATTTTATTTATTTTTTTAATTAAACAGGGTGTGCCTTACAGTGAATCACTTCCTGAGGCGTTCAGATGCTGCACCACCAGCACAAAAAAAACCGACTACAAGAGGTTTAGTCTTCACCCTCAGCAGATGAAGGACCGTTATCGGAGCTGTTGGGATCCTCTTGTTGTATATCTTTTGCTTCACAGATTACAGGAGCAAACTAAAACAAAAGTGCAGCTTTACACAAAGTCGGGAGGCGTCGTAGGCGGCTTGTTTACTGAATGTTTGCTAGCTGCAGGTTTGCCGTCTCGGTTTGTTCGTTCACCGACTAAAACACAAGTTAGCGACCAGTTAGTGTCTCTGGACTTTGTGCAAACCAGCCTACATCTATGGACCTGTTTGGATCAAGGCCTTGGATGAAAACATCTCAGATACAACCTGCAAAGTTTGAAAAATAAATATATATAGTAATGCTCTGACTATACATTGTCATTGTTGGGCCAAAAACTGACTGCCTTCCAAGAGTGTGTGCAGGTTATATTTGTATTTATGTGCTTTTCTGGGTTTGTCATGAGGTGAAAATACACAGAACTTCTTGCCTGTGGTGAAAGCTAAGAATTTAGTTTCTTGTAACCGACTAATTATGAGTAAAGAAATGTTCAGTATTGTTGCCAGTGTTAGACTTAGGTTTGGTATGATTAATATCCTTTAAATTTGGAATCTAGACTGTAATAAACATGATTTACAGTTTGATTTTATAGGTAGAATTTAGAAGAAAATCTATTTTGCAATCATCCAGTGGACTATAATCTTTAAAACATAACCCTTATCAATGAAGTCAATTTGATGCATTAATAACATTTGAGTCACAATTTAAGCTCTGTAGTTGCTTTTTGGTGAATAAAAAACTGCATCATAGAAGTTAAGTTGGTTCTTTAAAGCGTTTTTAACTGCGATAAAGAGCCGGACTGGTTCTAAGTTAGACTACAGAGCGGGTAAAGCAAAGACATTTCTTTATGACTATAAGCAAATAAGCAACAACAAACATATAGAAACAGCTTCGTTTTTTGGCAGATGATCACTTTTTGACCTTAAGCAGACCTCCTGCACTAATAATGCTAACTTTCTGTCAACTCCAACAGTCGATTCACAAAGTTGTAATCACCTTCCCATTATTGCTCAGCCAATTATATTATTTTCTGAAGCGAAAATGGCCTCAGCAGGCAGCACAAGCCTTCACAATCGAACGCCGGTACATTTCCGGTATTGCGCTGGCCAAGGGGCCCCCAAATGAGCAATGAGTTGAAAAGAACAGTAAGAAACACCATTGCATGGGGTGATCTTTTTCTTTTACTCAAAGTTATGCTCCCAATTATTTCATGCACAAAACTGCCCTGTTCAGATGAAAAAAATCAGATAACCCAGCTCACCGTACACCTGTGAGGGAACATTCAGCGCGGACCGATGTGGCAGCTGATGGCAGAGCTTCTTATAACAGCTTCCCCGACAAAAAAAAAAAAATGAAGCGCGTTTATCTGATTAGGACGGAGAGGAGATATAAGGAGGAGGCAATCACAAAGCAAATAGCCGAGCTCCCAGAGGGAACGTCTGAGTGTCTCTTCAAAACATAAAAAACAACCAACTGTGAAAAGACGCGATACAAGTAGGTGTGATTGTGAAAACAAATGAGGACGGCGGAGACGGACAATGGAAGGTAGAGGAGCCCCGATAATTGTGTGTTGTGTTTGCCTTCCGCTTAACCAAAATGAAATCAGCTCCTGGCGGCGGTGAAGCCTGATGGCTGAAAACCTGCTCGTGTTCTGCAGAGTTTTGGAGACGCTCGCTGAAGATTTCCAAATGTGGCGGCAGTTTTACATGTTGGTCTTCATGTCTGATTAAAGACCAGGTGATGGTCTCTCAGGAAGCCCAGTGAGGCAGATTTGTTTAATGGTTTTGGCAGTTTACGGAGATGACGAGCGTGACAGTATTTTTAAAGTTATATTAGACTGGTAGGTGCAACGTCATCTACACTGTATACATTTAATGTTTCATATAAATGGACCTATATGGGTTGTTTGTTGCGACAACAAGCTTCCAGGACACTGCAATGGGAGCAGTCGTATACATCCATCCATCCATCCATCATCTATACACCGCTTGATCCTCACTAGGGTTGCGGCGGCATTCATGTAAAATAAGGAACTGTACTAAATGCTGAAGGTACCATTCCTGCCTCTTGCTAGATCTTTGTTGTTGTTTATGGGTTGGTGCTGAGATGACGACAGGATATTCGCGGATGAAAGTTTTCACCAATCCAGTGCAAATCATGGCGACTGATGGCCTAAATCTGAATGTTCAACATCTTCAAACTGCTGCTAAACTAAACTAAACCCCTTTGTACCATCTGATGCATTGGGTCGTGGACTCAGGATCTCTTTGTGGATGTTTGGGTTCTCTGTGGATCGGCTTTGTTCCAGCACATCCCATGGTCGATTGGCTTGGGATCTGGGGAGTCTAGAGGCTGGGTCAACTCCTCGGACTCTCTTGTTCCTCGAGACAGCGTGGCAGAGCCCTTTGTCCGTTGTAGACGGTTGTACTTGGACTGCAGCGATGTTTGGTGGTTGAAATGCGTCCAAGTAGCATCCACACGAAGGTTCCCCAGGTTCGAGGTTCCCCAGCAGAACATCGTAATGAGATAATCAACCTTATTCACCTGTCAGCGGTTTTACGGTTGTGTCCGATCAGTGTACATGAAACTGCATCAGGTTGAATCCTTCAGATCCGCACAGCTGGTCAATCATGGATTAAAGTAAATGAGGATGTTGGAATTATAGAAAGTGGACGACGCAGTACAGGGGGAGGACATGTCAGACACTATCGATATGAAATTGGGACAGACAATAAATCCCAGGTAAGTGCCCCAGTTAACAGATCTTATCCTAAAGCTTCTTGTACATCGGGGCATATTGGGATCAGTAATAAAATACTGTTCATTCAACAATAAGCTGGAAAACTCGGGAAAGAAAAAAGTATCCGATGAGTACGAGACCGGATCTGATAAGGCTTAAAGATTTCTAAGCTGATTTATGGACGTCTCTCCTGGAAGGAAACCGGAGAACAGCTGTGAAGAGCGAATTCTGCTGATTGCAACAAGGTGTGTGTAGATCTGTCTGATGGAATAAATCGTGTCGACCGGGAGAAAGGTCAGGAGAGCGTGTCGGAGGGGTTTTAATATCTGTTCGGGGCGTTTCGTTCATCTGTATCGGGGCGATGCATTTGTTTACAATCCTGGGACAGGCAGCGAATCGGTCATTGTTGTTGCAGATTTTCATGTTCTTTATAAGAATCGTTTTTCCTCTTGCAGGGCAGGAAGGAAAAAAAACAACAACACAGAGAATAAGATTCAGGCCTAATCTCATAAATGATGGAACTGTATCAGGGAGGCGGTTGCAGCATCTCTCCGGCTCTCAGCGGTCATTGATTAAGTCTTGAATGGCTCAGTGATCTTTACTTTTCAACTCCCCACCGAGCTCCGTGTGCCAAGGTCCAGGTGCTGTCGCTGCTTTATTTGTTTCCCCGCGCTTCAGAGCACTTCACAAAGCTAAAGAAAAGACTTTATTTTGTGCGTTACTCTAGAAAAAAAAAAAAAAAGGTCATACGTACCTGAGGCGTGGAGGCCCTTGGCAGCAAATCACAGCTTTTTTTTCAAGCTTTTGCTCAAGGACACTTCAACAGTGAGTGACACATTGATTGCCGTAAAGATGAAATGTGTGATTTTTCGAGTCGCCGGACGCCCTCGCCCGCTATCAGATCACCCCGCTGTCACATGCCGACACCTCGGTCGCATTCATTGTCTTTGTTTCCCTGCTCGGAGGCTCATCCCTCACCGGTCTCCTTGAAGACAGATTTAGCCTCCAAAAGGTGATGTATTTGTTTAGCTAATCTCCTCCACAATCCCGAAAGCTCTCGCTGGTGAATTGTCAGCGAGGATTATTGGGTAAATCTGCGAGGGGCTGCTTTGGAGTGGAAGCAGGGGTCACATTTTTCTTTTTCTTTTTCTTTTTTTTTAAAGGAGGAGGAATCTCTCGATGACAATCTTATTGAACCGGATGATTACAGCCAAGAGTTTAAGGAATTTTCTTTGTCTTCCAACAATCATCGATGTGAAAATAACGTTTTTTTTTTTCCATCCCCAGAGAAACAAGCACTTTGACATTGACATTTACCTGACAGCGGGAATACACAAAGTGAGTAAATTCCTCGCTATCTCTGGTTTGTGTCACGAGGTGGATGCGGCGCGAGTGATTCATAGCGAGGGCGAATGGGCGCTGGCAGTGATAGCTCAAGGTAATCAGCGTTTAGCAGCAATGAGGTGCCTGGTTATTGTAACCTTGTCATGAAAAAACAAAAGACTCTCGTAATGGACTGAACTCAGCTCGGCTGCAGAGGAGAAAACTCAGCATATTCCGACTACAAAGGAAGGCCGGCTGTTTGAAAAATGTCAGAGCGGCAGCAGCGTTTTAGAACTTTTTGCTTTTCAAGAGTGAAGGCAGTCCAAAAGCGGTGACGACCTGCTGTCACGTTTGTAGTAAAAGGGCCAAAAGCTTTCTCGGTTTCTTCTATAACTCCTTAAAAATAAGGATCTACATGCGTTGAATGACTTTGAGCATAAACAGCGATGCCTTCTTTGTCTGTCAATAACTGGACTCGGCCTTGGGAAAGAAGCTGCTGCAGCGCTGAAGTCAGAAAGTCACCGAGTTATTAGTCAAATATCAAAGCGTTGTAAAGCATGACTCAGCAGAAGTTATCATCCTAATTAGCCAATTTTGCAGCTCCTACAAAGAAACCTCTCTTTAAGTGGCGATATTTGTGTATTGAGTACAGTAAAGACCGCGTCCAGTGAAAATCAAGTTAATCGTGTTTTATTTTTTAACCATGTTAGCACACATCCTCATAAATCTGACACACTGGACGTATATTAGACTTTTAATAAATACCGTTGTTTATTTGTTTTTGCAGTTTGTTACATAGCTGAAGCTGCAGCAGTAACTTTATTCCAGGTATGGATGCGTTACTGAACATGACCTCTCTAAATTAACCTCTCTAATAAACTGTCAAAATAAAGCTACCGGTAGCTACGACAGCCAACAATTTGATAAATTATCATCACACATTTACAGAAGTTTCAAACTGAACCTGAATCAGACAATCAGTAACCTTCACTATAAAAAAAACCCAAAACAAAGAAAATCAAAATGTGATTTCTTATCTGTCATATTGAAATAGTTTTCTAATAGACTCTCTAAAACCACAGCATGATGAATTCCTGACTCTCAGCTGTGACTTTTCGTGTACCACCCCGATGAAGAAGCTTTCTCTGACTTCTCTGAGAAAGAACCAAAGTTGACCTTTTAGAAAAGATTTTTTTTTTTTTTTACCGGCAGCCCCAAAACCCCAAAGATCTTACTGTGGATGAAGCATTTGACCTAACCTTGATATATATCTGTATCCAACCTTAGAAGAGGAATACCCCAACCGACTATCAGCAGCTCCGCTTTAGAACTTGACATCTCGAAACAACAACCGCCAAACGTTGAAACGAAGCACGAATTCCTCGAGTTCCATACGAGCTCCTTCCTCAGAAATAAAGGCACAGACATCTTATTTGAATCTAAAGAGGTTTCTTTACCATAGATTTCTCTCCGTCCTAAGGTCAGTAAAGTGGGCTTCAGATTATGAATATCTCTGCATCCTTAAAAATACCTTTGATTTGCACGAACTCCAATCATGGCTCATAACGACCTCTTCAGACTCAAAGGACAAACATGGACATGAAAGACCCGGAAGACCTCGACGTTGTTGTGCAATCCAGCTTCTCTTAATTACCTTTTTTTGCACCATGTCAAGTGTTTCGCCTGATCTACCGCGACCCTGTCTGAGTCTGCCTGCTCTGTCAAAAAAGGTGAAATAAAAACACTCGAGACAACACAAAATAAAAAAAAATACTCACAATAGATAGAAGTAGCTTCATAAGAGCAGTTTTATATGAAGCGACTTCTGACCTTTTGACATTTATGTCGACTTTAACCAAACCTTAGGATCTGTTTTTTTACGTCTAAGAAGAACGTTCTGGGAACTAAAAGAAAACCACATCAGTGCACAACGGTTCTGAAACAATTCCAGCTGAAAAGATGCTTTTATTTTGTATTTGTTTTTAATTAAATATGGTATTTTTTCATTACAAATGCAACACACATGAAGCTCAGGCTACGCTGTTTGCCCTCCTTTTCCTTTTCCCTCTCTAATGACAGCAGCACTTGAGCTGGCCAGACTCCTTCAGGTCTAATAGGAAATCTTATTCCTGCATCATTCGACAACGACTCAAAGAGCTCCTCGAGATTCTTCAAAAGCCGCATGAACGTTCGGCGGGGTCGAGGTCAGGCTTCTTGGTCTTTGCTGGTCGACGTTTTATCATCGGCCGTGTCGTTCTCTGTCTCGTTGGTCTCTTTACATTCATCCTTCTGTTACCGTCTGGTCTCTAACTGGGATTCATCAGTAAATAGGACTTTCTTCCAGTCGTCCACTGTGGAATGCAACCAGATCTTATTGCATCTCCAGCGTTTCCTCTCCTGCTAGTCTGAAACACCACCACCACCTTTTATCAACAGGACTCTTGTGATAAAGTCTTTATCGGTGATGCAGCTGTTGTTTGGTCTCCCATTAAACAAAACTCTTTGTTAATCAAGTGTCACCTGTTTCATTGGAAGGACACAAGTACAACCTTTAATTCCTTCTCGTAAACATGCTGATTGCTGCGAATTAGCTCAAACTTTTGGTTTATTTCCATGTTTACGTGACAGATTTCCCACTTGGTTTTCTCTCTTTTGGCTGAATATTTACATTTTCCCGTAGCTTTAACGAACTATAACTGCTAATGCGCCAAAGTAAAGATGGAAATCGCATGTTTTGCTGCTGCAGAATCTCACTGGAGGGCATCTGTGACTTGACCTGAGGTCATAGTTCACAAACCTTCTCTGGTTTAAGTTTTAGTTGACTACACTTAACCAAACCTTATAATGGGATATTATGTGATTGTATATAAGTCGCATGTGTTTAAGCTTTTTGTGTCACTTTATGCCATTAAAACAACAAATGAAATGGTTTAGGGTTAGTTTAGTCGACTATATTGTGTGCAATAATACGCCGAATGCAAAAACTGCACTTTTTTGTCAATGTAATGTGCAATATTTTATTTTTCTGGTGCAATATTTCTATTTCATGTGCAATATTTCATTATCAGTGTGATGTTAGTTATTACCATTGCCAGTTTAAAAATAATCTTAAACTAAATCTAATCTTATTTTATCTTGCACTGCATTTCTTATTGTTTTATTCTGAGCAATATCTGGTGAAAAACTTCCTCAGAGATTAATAAAGTCTCATCTTGTCTCAACACCAGTGTTATTTACATTTTTAATGATACCAAGCTGACCCTTAATCATGAATGCAGCTGGTCTGAAAACAGTTCAATTATTTGTTTTTGTAAAGTCTTATGATATTTATTTGGGGAAACATCTACGTGGATTTTATGCAACATTACAAAGAAAGACCAGAAATACTGTTAAATTGCATTAATGGGCATGTGGTGCTCATCCAGCACTTATAAACCCATAACATACCAAACACAGCCAAGCTGGAGTTAACGTTCTGTAATCTGTCAGAATAATTCTGTGATTGTCTCTCGATCATAACGAGTTCTAATCAATAGTTTGTCCTTGAGAGTCTAATTACTGCAGCGAAACAACAACTTCGCCTGCAGAGTCATTAGCTTTGTGTTGCCTCTGCCGCTTTTAGCCACTTCATGGATGCGGTTTGTGTTTCATGTGGCAATTTGGTCGATGAATAAAAAGACAATGAGCACTTTGTCGGTTTCTCTGCCTCCCGACAAACTGATGGAAGCCGACTGCTGCGATCTTGTGACGATCGGTGAGTTTTTTATCTGGAACATTACGGCTTCGTCGTGGCGTGTGAGCCGATGTGGTCATGAATACTCACATTTATTGTTTTCTTATGATAATGTGGCCGTTACGCCGGCTCCTCGCAGTGTTTACACATCTATCTGTTATTACAGCTCATCATAATACTGATCCCAAAATGGAAATGATTCTTCGCTCGCCACCGTCCGCCGCCAGGTCAAAGGCCTGTGCCAGCAGCCACATGTTGGCGGGTGGATTACTCATTAGACCTGTTTATTACTGCTGTATTATACTGTTTGTGCCTGATCGCTATGATTTTTTATTTCTGCTTTAGTTTTTGTTCTTT
>NW_007577801.1:792409-799699 GCF_000690725.1 Stegastes partitus | reverse complement strand
AATGCACATTACATATTGCACATGAAATGAAATACTACACAAACTCATGTTGCACAAACTACTGAGAAGCAATTCTGCAAATAACTGACGTTACTAAACCTGAGTGTGCAATAATAAAGTTTTTATTATGTAGCCCTGACATCCGCTGACATTCCAGCGCTGCAGGAACCTCGTACGGTTCTGGTCTAACTACCAAGAGCAGTCTGGGAATTTAGTGTCTTGCTTTAGGACACTTTGACATTTTGCTGACAGGAAGAGATCCGACTGACAACCCTGCTATCAATGGACTCTATGTGCTGAGACACAGCAGCAGCAGCAGTAACAGGTGTTGTGGCAGCAGCAGAACATTTCGATGCAGCAGCAGTACTTTTTGTAGCTTTAGCAGTAAAACCATGTCGATGTACTGTCGGCTGCATAATGCAATGGATCCCAAAGTGGTGGTTGGGATGTAAAACACTGTGAGAGGTACAGACAGAACTCGTCTAAATCTCAAACATTATTAAATCCTTATGTTTTGATCACATTCTGAGTGGCTTTCCAAGAACGGACTGACCTTGAAACACATAAGGCCAATGGAGAGCCTTCAGCTGCCCTGCATGTCTCTTTAAAGTTCTGTATTATGTTTCCTTGGCTGAACTCCACTTTCATCATGTCTTCTGTGCATACTCTGCTTAGCTTTGATTACAAACTGTGATGGTAATTTCTGTCCTTAATTAATTCTCCTGCATCAACATGGCAACAAATTATGTCTGTAGTCCTCCCTGTGCTTTGAAAATAGTCCTACTCCCTCTTCTAACTGTAGTGTTGATACTACAAACTGCTGTTATTATCATCATTAGAGATGTTACAATAAAGTTTATGCGATCTTTAGCTGATGTGATCTTTTATTATCTAGTATCTGTCAACACTGATTCCCGAACTGATACCATTTTCCTACAAATTAAAAACTTCCGTCATTAAAATCAGTCCAATCAATATGCTCGACCAATCACTAGCGTTGTAATGCATTCAGAAAAAGGTTGCATTTCTGCATTCAGGTTGCTGCCTAATGCTACATAGATGATCACAAATCTGACCTGCACGATCTACCTGCAGATCAGAAAATGTATTGTAAATGAGCTGCAGTATCTGGTTCTTCCAGCAGGGGGAGCCTCTTACTGTTTAACACTGTAGCGACCTGAGAAGGTGATCACTCATGTTGGCAAGCAGAGAGCATTGTGGGAGTATAGGTAGCAATGGGCACCATGACAATGACTTATGTGACACTTAATGACCTCCGACCAGCGCTAATGTGTTTAAGACATGCTGGGATCGATAGGGACGGTGTTAGCATATCCCAGTCGTGTAGCAATGTCACCGCACATATAATCAGTCTAAACAAATATTTAGACCTCCTATATTCTGAGGAAATTGGTGTTGGCAAGCAGAGAGCATTTAAGGGGTTTGGCTAATAGAGGGCCACCATGACAAAGACCTACGTGACGCCTAGTGACCTCATGTGTTTAAGACATAGGGACAGTGTTAGTATAACAATGTCACTGTTGTGGCGCATATCGAGAGTCTAAACCAAAGACTGCATAAAAGATGGACGTAGCAACCGGCCCTGAAAAATGAAGCCAACTCGGAAGTGTCAAAAACCTGCAATATCACTACGTTCACTAGCTGCTGGCTCCAAAAAGCCCTGGCTCCCATAGACTGGAATTGGAAAAGAAGTGATCACAGATCACGAAATACTGCATTCCTACAACTCAGGATTGTCTTCTTATTAGTTTTCATGGTCAAGTCCAGAGATCAGGTGGCCAATCTGAAAATAAATCAAGACTGAATTTTTAAAAAATCGTCAACATTTTGTGGGGCAAGGGGCGTGGCTGGCTTGATTGACAGTTGGCAGTGATGATGCAGACAAAGCGAGCAGAAGGTGGTAAATGTGGGCGGGCAGAGAGGGCCCGCCTCTCAATCCGTCTGACCAATCGCTGCTCCTATGGCTCCGCCCCCTTCCGACGATTTTTGCATCACTGGCTCCAAAAATCCAAGATGTCAACCAGGAAGTAGCAAAACCCTGGCTTCATTTTCTCAGTGCAGAAACCAACGGGTGACGTCACGGTAGCTACGTCCATCTTTCATACAGTCTGGGGTCTAAACCAATACTAACTGCTTAAAATCATTGTTATTGACTAAATTATCTAAGAAAATGATTCAAAATTTGCATCCCTAGCATCCTGCTGCAAATTACCTTTTACTACACTTGTGTCCCAGTGGATGCGAAGGAAAAATAAAAACACCTATCAATTAAAGAAATCATCGATCAGCTATGATTGCAATCTTCGAGATCGGATCATGCCGTCCCATTAGAACGCCTCATCGCCGGTTACTGGTACAGATAGTTGAAGTCGTGCTAGTAGTGGTGGTATGTACTGTGTGCTGCTCATGTGTTTGTGGTTGTTTTTGTGAATGAATGCCAGCATGTTTCCACATCCTTGCGTTAGCTTGTCATCCTATTAGCTGCAGCTTTAATTCAACAAAGCGTGTAAAAAAAAACAAACAACAACACAAGAAGTCGCTGATTCCGACATGAATCAACCCGTCTGTTCTTTGGCTGCACGGCTCTCCGTGAAGCCTTTTATATTGCCACCTTCTCCTCAAGCATCTTCCTGCGTCGGGGCGACAGATAAAAGGGGAGCAGATGAAAGATGATGATGATTAAAATAATACGCCTCTTATCGGGGCACAGAGAGCCTCTCCGTGCCCGCTGAAGAGGCCGTTTTCAGACGGTCGATATTGCCTTTGTGTTAAAAATGAAAAGTATTGATCTCTTTTACCTCAAGCCGCTCAGCTGATTGAGCCTGAGAAAATCTGTATCAGCTGCCAAGCCTCACGAGCCGGCCGCGAGAAGGGAAACCAGACGAAGAGTTCATCTGAGGGAGCCGTATTTCCTGTCAATATGATTTCAGAGGGGGGAGCCGAGTCCCGTCCAGTCCTGTAAGTCACACTGATAGCAGCTTTATCTCTGAGATGCCTCCGTCCTCCATCACTCCTGGACATCTTCCAGCCTCTCAGAGAGGCCCGCATGTGTTTGTGGCCTCTTGTTTACGCTCTCATGTCTAACCAGAGCCGCTCAGGTGTCTAAACTGAAGCAAAGGCCTCGGTAATCAGTCTGGGAAACAGCTATCAGAGCCGGCCCAGACACAGCTTGTCACTGAGCGAAAGGTAACGTGGTGACAGACCGAGGTCCGTGTTCACCAGCGCCACGGTCCCCCTCATAAACGCCTGCCCACTGAGCTCACAGCTGGAGGATTAGATTAGCGTGACCTGTAATCAAATGACACAAACACAACCACACACTCGGTGAGTTCTGCCCGTCTCGCCGCATCGCAGCATCACATGCGCATACCAGCCAGATAGCGTGGAGCACGAACCCAAACACGCATCATCATCATCCAGAGTGAAAACTTCCCATCGCTGCGTCCACTCATGTTTGCTGGAATGTGAGATAATGAGCGAAGGGCAGAATGAGACGGCGAGCCGGCGATCACCTGCTCCATACTGATGAGGAAGCATTGATCGCACGCTGTTATTGTCTGTCTGTTACCGGGCGACTGGGTTTAAACACACCGAGAGGATTACAAGCCGCCATTATACCCCTGATCCAGTTTTTAAAAAAACATCTCGAACACACGTGATGACGACCAGAAAAGTCTACATAACGAAACAGAAATGGAAAATGGCTCCATTTAAACTACAGAGACGTGTCACCAGATAAGAACTCAGTGATCTACTACAGGTTGTAAACGTATTCAGAAACACCTACAACAGAAGACTGGATGGACATTATTTAGGATATCTTCAAGAACAACTTTTAACATCAAACTGTAGCAGGACAAGGTTTTATTTTTATTGGTAAAAATGGGGAGAAAATGGATCATGTATGCATATTATTTGTTTAATGTGGATTTTCTCAATGTTCAGTAGATCGGTGTAAGCATGAGGAAGACATACCCCAATCATTAGGTTGTATTAAGCTTGTATTTTAATTTTGAAATTGTTTTTTTCCCACATTTTTTCTCCCATGTATTTTTATTTTATAGGTATTTATATTTAGGTGAATGGTCCTTATATGTTTCTGGGCTTTAACTATATACAGTTGAAACCAGACATTTGCATACACTGTATAAAAAGACTTTTTTTTTTTCTCACTATCTGACATTAAATCAGACTAAACTTTTCCTGTTTTAGGTCAGATAGGATTACCAAAATTATTTCTATTTGCTAAATGTGAGAATAATGAGAGAGATTATTTTTTTAGAAATTTTTTTTACGACTTTTATGACAAGCCCAGATGATGATGTCATGGCGTTGGAAGCAGCTGATTGGTTAATTGACAAGATGTGAGTTAACTGGAGGCACACCAGTGGATGTATTTTAAGGCACACCTCAAACACACTGCCTCCTTTTGTGACAACATGGGAAAATCTAGAGAAGAGAACTGTGGACCTCCACAAGTCAACAATTTCCAGATGCCTGAAGGTTCCGCGTTCATCTGTTCAAACAATTATACGCAAGTATAAACACCGTGGGAACGTCCAGCCATCACAGCGCTCAGGGAGGATGGAAAAGAGAGAACGTTTGCCACTAAGATGTTTTGCTGAAGTACAGATAATAATTAATAAAAATCACAGAAAAAATCTTAATTTACATGTTGGCTGCAAAAATGAATTAATAATAAAATAGAATAAATTTAAAAAGTCACTATTTTACAGATTTCTGATGGTCTCATATGTTTGTTTTCACACTTTTCAATCTGTAAAAAAACAGAATTCCATCTTTTTTTTTTGGCACATTTGTTGACAGATTTTCAGTGTCTGTTTTTTTTTTAAGGACTTTTTAAAATTTTTTATTTGATTTTATTTTTTACTGTGCAGCTACCAATTTAAACCAGCTCTGCCTTGATGATTAATTTGGTCCTGCCGTCGATGTTAAAGTGAATCTAAGAATTGATTAGAAACTGCGTCTTTGCAATCAGCAGAGCTTCACTCTGTTAATGACGCCGTCGGCGATACGAGCACACTTCGTCTTTCAATTCCTGCAGGTTAACTTCAGTTTGAACTGCTAACACGGACTCTGCATGTTTGGAATTCGACTTTTGAGGGATCTAGTTTTGTACTTTTAAGTAGATTTTTTAAAGACAGTTTGTCTTTTTCTTCTTCTTTAACATTATCTTCTGACTGTCCAGTTGCCAAAGCGAGGACAAAAGGCTTCTCTACTCTCCCTGTTGGGTGAAGTTTACTGGGGTCAGGAGAAGGATCCATCTGACAACACAACACCCCCCTTTACCCTCACCTTGACCTAAACCTGATCTTACAGCAACTGCCCCCCTAATGGCACGTGCTCACCTTAAAATGCAAAAAGCAGCACTAACTAGCTGTGTTGTATGAAGCTGTGAGTCTGCAGCAGATAAGGTGAAAGAAAGACCTACAGACAGCCATCGAAAGCCCCACGACCACCTCCTCAGCATGAATAATGTTCATGTTTACAGCTAATATTCTCCCAGCAGACTTTGGAAATACGGACGAGGCTAAAAAGGTCATTGCACTCTGCAGTGAAGGTGTAAATACATTAATAGTGTCAAAGAAGCTGTGATTTTACTCCAAGAGTGCACATGATTGAAGGTTTTCTTCAGGGGTGGAGCTGTCATAGCGAGGCAGCATCTTTAAAATCTTAAAATAGCAGCAGAATGCACTAAAACACTGCAGAAAAATGAGATTAACACAAGAAATGTAATTAAACCGGCTCAAATAAAACCTATACTGGTCTAATGCATGACCTGTCACGGCTCTTTTTTACAGCTTTTCATAACTCGCAGGCTCGTTAGAACCGCAGAAGAATCGACGCCGACACTTTAAATGACCACATTCAGGTTCAAAAACATACGTCTGCTTGTTTCTGTGAGATTTCCAGGCTTCTAAAGGGCCGGCATTTCAAACCAACAAGGTCACGCAGTGTGCAGTTGGACTCTAATCTAAAGGCAAGCCACTCATTTCTCCCACGTCTTCTCCTTTCTGTTTACTGCCTCCTGCTTATTATTCCCGACTTTTACAAGCTCCCAGCCGTCCAAAGCAAAAACGATGTTGTGACTTATGTTTTTATTTATTGCAGAAATTTTTAAAGGACATAATTCGACTACTGACTGTTTTGTTGCTTCGATATGTTTTGTCGTACATGAAACCTTTTTCCTTTCCTTTGCAGCACGTGCTCGGCATCAGGTGTCGTTTACGAAAGCATCCGAGCTCATGAACATCTGCAGCCTTATTAAATACCCCGCTGAACTGAAAATTTGCAGAGATAAAAAGAGCAAAAAAAAAAATCACTCCTGATGATAATTTTGCGACAGGCTTCGTAAATATGCCCAGGCATGTTCACGGCTCATTTTGGCACAATAACGCGATGGGCATTAATGCATGCTGTCTGATTAAGTAGGAGAAAGAGGAGGAGGAGGAGGATGGAGTGAAGCTGAAGAGGAAAAGGACAAAAGAGGGGACGGAGGGAAACGAGACAAAGGAGGACACGATTAAACTGTAAGAGGAGAAGAAGCAGGAGAAAGAGGTTTTGTGACATTCGAGACAGAAATTGGAGGAGAAATAAACACGGCGGGACAAAGATATAGAAGGAACATGAGAATGCAAAAAGCAAGAGATGGATGGCAAAAGGAAAGTGCTCAAGTAGGAGGAGGTGAAGGAGGAAAGAAAAGAAGGATGGGGAGGAGACGAGTGACGAGGAGGAGAATCGGCAGCTCTGCCTGCAGGTCAGGGAGGCCACAGCTGAATCCACAGATGCTCTTCAGTCGGGACCATCCTGACGGTGACCTCCTCCCTGAGAGAGGAGGTGATTTATCACAGAGGCCATAAATCAACATGTCTGACCTCCCCTGCACACAGCTCACGCCCCGAACTGTTTACTCTGCCGCCCCGGCCATCCATTATGTGGCAACTGTCGGATGCAGCAGCAGCAGATACACTGATGATACACTGGTCAGAGGCGGAGGAGGAGACGGACGGCTTTATGGGGCGCACGCTCTGGAAAGGCAAACACAAAAACACACGCATGCAGAGATGCAAACAAGATTCTGGGAAGTGTGGGTGAGCCCTGATAGTCAGAGAAAACCAAACAGCACAAAATGAGCAGCGGAGTCTGACTTTCCACAGCAATGACCAGAAAAAAAAGGGATTCAGTTCTACACAACTGACAAAACCACATCCTCACCAGTTTAGCTAGTTGCTTACTCACTGCTTACAA
>NW_007577801.1:769919-791560 GCF_000690725.1 Stegastes partitus | reverse complement strand
AGCTAATTGACATTGACATGTTGTATAAATCTGTTTTCACTTTGACATGAAAGAGTCATTTTTCATAAATTCTTGCCAAAAAAGCCAAATTATATTGACCATGACTCAATGCTGAACAGCAGTGAAACAGAAAAACCTCTAAGGCAGGTGAATACGTTTTTACAGGCATTGTATCACGAAGAGACGATGGCTAAAAATAACTTATAAAAGCAGTTTTATCAAATGCATGTTAAAGAAATAGAACTGCTGCGTGAATTATCTTTACTGTTGAAGGTTTTTTTTCACTCTACATCCCAGTTACTGGTGGTGTAGGTTAGCACAAAGGAGGTCAAAATGAGCGTACAGGTGCAGGATCCGACAGCAGAAAGTCCTGGTCCTGGCACGCCTTCCCCTCATTTGCAGTGTTTCTGCTGTTCTATGTTCCCCTTGTGTCCCTTCTTGGTCCCTGTTCGTTCTCTCTGTCTGTGTTGGGCGTGGCGGTCCTGCTGCCAATCCACCCAACACCTGAGATCCGCTCATCAATCAAGCCTCTGCAGCGGTTAAACTCCAACTCTACACTCCGGCCTTTGCCAGAACATTCAGGCTGCTCATGTGGAAGTCAAACCGCAGTGAAATCAGGTATGTGTTAACTCTGGCGCTCCTTGTGTCTCAGGATGTAGGTCTCGTCCAGCCCAGTCTCCACACATGTACACTCCTACACAACTAAACGGCATTCTTAAGTCTCCCTTTGTAACGTATCACAAATGTGTTTCTACTCAACGTATCTTTTAACATTTATTTTACTGCTTCGTTGTGGGTCCTTTTCAGCCAGTCAATCATTGATTAGGTGGGACTTGTCACCATGGTAACTCAGACAATGGACGAGAAGCTTCAAACATGCTGCTAAAGGGTCATTTTTTAACCTAAACCATGACATTTTTCCAGACCTTAACCAAGCTTTTAACCAAAACTACACATGGACAGAAGACAAAACTTCATTCTGACACTGATGATCCATCACAGGACACAAATTCTGATCTTCTAGCTTCAAACGTGTAGGACAAGGGTTGTTTTTTCCTCAACTTAACCACGTAGTTTTGGTGCCTAAAGCAAGTGGGAAAGCAAACAATAGAAAATGAACTCTTAAGGTTTGTCTCCTACCACAGGACATGAACTCTGGTCTTCTGGGCAAAAGCCTGGTCTCTGGTTTATGCCTCCAACTTCCTCTTTGTCATTCCTTCACACTGGCTCTTTTCCACCAAGTCACAGCTCAGAAATGACTCTGATGAAATGATTCTAAAACCAAGTTTCCCTTAAAACACAATAAGATTGCAGTTTAATTGCATAGGAATGTAATTCTGTAGAGACTAACTTGGTCTCCAATTGCTGGAAGTCCATCAACCGTCTAACAACTGGTTCCTTCAACCACATGGAGGCCAGTTTGGACCTTTGGTCAGCGCTTGACCGTTGACCTCCAGACACTTACCTGCCACGGTTTCTCTCCAGGTGTCACATTCAGCTTCCACTCAACAAACCTCCGCTCTTAGTTGAACTGTTTCCTGCTGCGGTCCTGGTTTGGTTCTTGATCTGAAAATAACAAAACAAAAACACTTTGGTAAAGACTTCCTTTGGTGAAAGTCAAGTTGTTGATCTTGTTAGCGTTTCCATGTGGTGTTGTTGACATGCTGGTTAACATATCATTAGAATAAGCCCCAAACACCATTACAATCAAAAACACAAATTCTAATTTCCAGGGTTTCATATGCAACAAACCTGAAGAACCAATTCTGGGACTTGTTGCATTGTTTTTCTGCTTCAAAATCAGTTTCTTGTTCCAACATGTGTGAATCAATAACTCCAGTATTACAGCTTGGCATTGTCCAGTGTGGAGCTTGAGCAGAGTCGAAGGTGAGCTGGTGTGCTCGAGCTGCAACAAGTCATGGGGGATGATAGAGGCAACTCTGAGACGCCATAGATCTGCACATTCTAGAGCAACCAACAGTGTAGAGTTACATCTAAGCTCTTTGTATGCAGGAAGGGAACATTTTAATGGAAAAAATTCAAAATAATGCAGAGAGACGAGTTAAATCAACAACAGGGAAAGATTGTGGTTTGGTTAAATATGAAGGAAAACTCAAACCACAAACCAACAAGACCACCATCTTTTCCTAACAGTAACCACGAGTGCTTTAAGTCGCCTAAACGTATCTATTAAAATGTTTAACATAACATTGCAGAGTTCTGTTTGTTCCCGTTCAAAGGGACTTTTTCCTTCTCGTCGCTGCCAAATGCTGCCTACAGAGCAATTGTTGGGTTTCTCTCTATAATACTCTTGGTGATGACTGACGCTATGATTTGGGGATGCATAAATAAAACTGAATGTTCCAAAGAGGCTATTGAGAGCTGCCAGTCATGGAAATCAGATGGGCATATAGAAATCCTAGCGGGCCTGCCTTCAACACCCTTTGCACCAAAAGAAAAAGAAAAAAAAAAAGCTGCTATTATCTTACTGCGACTTGTTGAATCATCTGTGATTAATTAAAGCCGGAGGACTCGTTGGCTGTCACCTTCTCGGCTCGTTGCAGCTGTTGACATATCCATGCTCAGCTGGGCTTGTAAAGAGTTCGCTGTCTGTGTTTTCATATTCAGATGTTCTTTATCAGAAACCACAGCGTCATTATTCCGCTCTGAGTTTCTGCCATCAGTGGTTCCGGTTTCCTCTAATTTGCATTTTTTGACTTGTTTCTGCTGCAGCGACATTCACATGTGGCTCCTCTAATGACATAAAACGGGACTTTAGCGCCGCCAACACAACAAACTGAGTTTTTATCTCCACTCTTTATCCGTTGGCCTACTTGCTGCTCTGTGTGGGTGAGATGAGATCATCATCGGCCTCCCATAGACCTCACAGGAGGTGACGGACCCCTGAATGACCTGCAGCACCTCCTGGTGCCTGAAGATCTGCAGCACAGGGTGCCGTGAGTTCACAGGCTAATGAGCTGTAATCAAATGATCACAATGAGCGACTTGGAATCCGGTTAGTTGGTATCAGCGCAGACAGAAGCCACATTCAGACGGAGAAAATTAAATCACAGGTCTGGGAACAGCACATACGGCTGCATTTAGCCACACATGCTCTTTAATGAAACATCTCACATGAAGTAACCAAGAGCTGTTTTACTTTTGGCAGAAAATAGTGTGTTTAAGAAATGTTTTATTACCAACAGTAAGAAACTGACTGAAAAAATGACATGCAGATACATCAGCTACCATGCAATGCTTCTATATTTTTAATTTATTCATTTGTTTGCTGTTTTGCTGTGCAATATAAATTCTTATTTATGGATATTTTTTGTACCTAATGAGAAGCATATCCAATGTAAATGTACATTTGCATACTGACAATAAAGGCTTTCTGTTCCATTTCTCTTTGTTTAAAAAAAATCTGTTTCTTGGTGAAACTCAAATCATTTGTGACTCGAGTTTTACTTTGCAATGTACATTTTTCTTACTTAAATTAATGTTTTTGTGGATCCGATTTCTTTGTACATTTACATTAAAGTAGTAAAGGTTCTCTGCTCCACTTTTATTCTGTAAAATAATCTAAAAAATTCTGTCGTTTTTGGTGCAACTCAGAAGCCGTTTGTGACTCGACTGCGACCAACAGTTGTTTAAAAATTGATCGATTTTCGACTGAACTGCAGGTTGTGTTTGCACAGAGTATAAGTTGGTAAAATACCTTCATCTATGTTTTATTTTGTACTAATAAGACTTCTATATGGTTGCTCTGTTTCCAAAGAGGTGCAGAACTTCATGTTGCAGTGAAGAAACGTCCTCCTACCAACAGTAAGAAACTGACTAAGAAAGGAGGCTGTATGTTTATAGAAGTGAACTGAAGACTGCATATAAATAATACGGTAAATTCTGCAATAATCTAACATTCAGACTCTCATATGTCTTTCTGTTTGACCCCGTAAGATCTCGGCTGTAACTGCGAACACGAACAACCTTTATCTCTGTGGATCGGGGAGTACTGGGAGAATTCAGAATTTCATAAATTTTTCTTTCCACCATCTCTGAACCACAGTGAGATTTTATAAACTCCTGCAAAAGCTACAATTTTTACATCATTCCCCTAAAATATTGGGAATCAGAGAGCGAATAACGCTGCTTTAAAAATCCGTCAATAGACACCGATGTTACTGAAGCTGTTCTAAAAATCCAACTCCAACCAAATTTGACGCAACAGAACCGAAGCACAATAACACTGCATCTGCTTTAGCCGCAGCGGTGCGCTCCATTTTAGCCATTTGGAGAGCTTTGGACAGGCGAGTGCGCCGTGCTTGATGACCTACTCAGAACGCCGCTGTAGGGTTTTAATAACAGACAGAGCACCAGGACTTTTTACTTTATTACAGTCGACAGCGGAGAGAGATGACGGGAAATGAAGAGAGAAAGATGAGGAATGGCAAATAATAAAAGGTCCCAGCTGGAATTTAACCGGTGGCGTTGTAATTTGTGAACTGGGCCTCCAGGATCCTCTAAATGCTGCAGCGCCGTCTCACAGAAATTATGCTCCGATGCAATTAAACTGCATTCTCAATTACAGTTTTTTTTCTTCTCCCATCGAGGTGAAAGCGTGACGTGGTAGGAAACGTTTTTCAAACAGCTGCAAAGACAAACTGGGGTGCACGTTTCATTTTGGAAAATTATTTGTAGACTAAAGTTTAATTTTCAGTCATTTTGGTCGGTTTAGGCACCTCAACTAGTCGGGTAGATTTATGAAAATATCACGTCTGGGTTCAGATAACAACATGTTTGAAGCTTCTCCTCCATTTTCTTGGTTACCAGGGTGACAAGTTTATTTAATATATGATTGGTTGGAAAGAAATGGGACAGATGTGTATTTGTGAAATGTAAAAAAAAAACATGTGTATACAGTAAAAAAAGCACTTTACTGCTGCTGTTGGACTTCTGGTTAAATGCTAAACTGCATTTTGTTGTCTTAGTACTTGTGTGATGACAGTAAAATTGAATCTAATCTAATCTAATGTGCACTCCAGGAGAAAACACCTTGTTTAGGTTTCCAAGAACCCAACTTTTGAGAGGCTGGTGCTTGATGTTGATATATAAGGACTACCAGTTGATGCAAAACCTAATCTGACCAGTTGTCTGGTCAAAAAAACAAAGAAAAACGAGAACCAATCCAAACAGGAGACTCAAAACTGGTCCAAAATGGGCTCCACCAACAGGCAAACAGCCTCGAAGCTGCTCTTCACTGTTGTAGACCAAAAACACATCATTCTGTTGTGATAGCGATGATTGTTCCCAGAGCTGATAGATGGAGTCCACTTGGATCCACCCCAGTGTTCCACATCATAGTCGTATTAGACGTCAACCAAGGAACCATGAAGATCTTGAAGAAAAAAAGTGTGGAGAGGTTGACTATAAATCTGTTGAGATGTTCTCCGTGGAGAAAAACTAACTGTACTTGCTCTTTAAAGGGAGACACACATCCGTTGTGTTTGTCATCTCCACATTATGGCATCACATTCCCGGTTGGTTTAACCCTGCCTCTTCCCTCCCTGCTGCTCCCATACGGCCCAGATAAATTCCTGGAAGGCAGCGTGTTGTGTAATGTAGTGTCACCTTTTCCCGCATCACAGGAGTTTGTGGTGCAAACTTCTCCCCGGAGCTCACGAGGAGTCCACATTCCGGAGCCGGAGCTCTCCGTGGACGTCCAGACAGGGGTCCTCATTAGCGGTGACCTCGCCTGTTAATAGCTCTTAATTTCACATGAGCGCGGCGACCTTTGTCGCGCCGGGGTCGGAGGTCGCGGCCCGGCTCTCGTTAGCTCCGTGAGAGGACACCGCTTACGTTTTATATCCTGCTGATTGAACCTGAAGCTGTGGCTTGTCCCGGTTTTCAAAAGGGCCTTTTCTCCCCGAGAGTTTACCCGACCCTAACACTCAGCTCTGTGGCGGGCCACGGAGCCTCCGGAGGGAGGACGTGACCCCACGCCGGAGCCCAGCGCCTCACACAGGATGACACACTGCGGTTTTTCTTCTCTTTTAACAAGTTATTTATCCCCTTCATTAACCCTTTTATGCCAACCCTCTTGGGGACAGCTTGCTGTTAGCCACGCTAGCTGTCCTGGCTTTACAGACTGGAGCGTCACATCGGTGAACACGGAATCATCTGGACTCTATCGGATCAGTTACCACGACATTCTGACTGAGTTTCAGCGCAAATTTTAATTAATTTCCAGAAAACTTGAAAACACAAACTAATCCATTGACTGTCAAGCAGTTTCTGCACATTTTTACTCACTGTGGAATCATTTTTAGCTGCAAAATAAAGTCCTGCGGAAACAGCACAACCATGAATCGAACTCAAACGTCTACATAAAATACATATAGAGATTTTTTAAAATATATCCATATTTGTCTTTTATACGCCAAACACAGCCTGCAGGTCAACCGAAAAGACCTTACTTTGTTCTAACACAGCTGTTGGTTGCAGCTGATTCACTAATGACTTCTTAGTTGCACCAAAAAGCGCTTCTTCTTTTTTTTGACAGATTAGAAATAGAACAGAAAGTACAACAACACTGGAAATTCTTCTCTTTAAGTGCAGGACAGCTTCCACAAAAACACAGCATTCATTCTAGTCTTGCAAATGTATAATACAAAGAAATAAAAAATAGAAGATATGCATTGCAAGGTAGATGATGTACACTGCACAATAAATAATATATTGCTGTTGCTCCATTAGAAAAATATGTTGCAACAGCAGAAAAAAACTTATTGCACAAGTAGATGAATTAATTGCACTTGTACAAATGTTCTCCCTCACTTTAAAGTAACATAATGTGCTTGACATATTGGAGATCAGTGTGTTTATGGCTCTGGATCTGATACAAAGAGTTTATTTTGATTAATTTTTAGGAAGAATTTTTATAAAATATCACAGTTTCAGATTTAGATTTGGATAATGATGCAGCTGAATTATCTAATCCTCAGTCAAACAATGTTGGAAATTTAAAAATGTGATGATTTTTTTCTGTTGCAGTTTCTTTCCTTGAACTAAAAGTGTAATTTTGGTGATTTTTAGACCGATAACAGGTCTTTAAACCCACTGCTGGATCAGAGGGTTTATGCATGTTGTCTCTGTTTAACAAAATGTCCAGAAAAATGCACATCATGGTGGTTTTTCCTCGTGTGAATCAGAGCGCTGCACAGACTGAAGCCCATCGAGCTGCTTCACGTCTCCTCAAAGCACTTCACAGCAAATATTTCAAGTTTTTATACAAAGACAGCTTGATGTTCTTTCTGACCTCTGACTAAGAACAGATTTCTTTGTTTCTTTTTGTCCAGAACAAAAACCCGATTTTGAGCACAGAGAAAACAAAAATATACAAACTCCACTGGCACATTTATCCAGCGGAGGACGGATGAACCTTGTAACCCCCGAGGTGTGATATCAAGTATCGGATCTGCTCCGCTGCTTGTGTGTGATGGACTTTTTAAGAAAAATCCTGGGAGAGATTTTCCTTCGCTGGATGACACTCGAGTGGAGATTTTTCCTCATGATGTCATCAGCATGGGTGTAACTGCAGGATCTTCAAAAGGTGGAGATCGGGCCGAACCGAGCCAAACGGCGCAAAGAATGTAAATGTAGAGATCGTGTTACCGAAAACAAGCAAGCAGCAGGGCACAGGGTTCTGTAAAATAAACCTCCGCTTGGAATTTATTAATGTTTCTGCTGTGATTCGATCAAATAAATGGCAGCAGAAGTTCAGCGAATGAGCAGAAAACTGAGTCAGACCCGATTAAAACGCTCTTCTTCCAGAGTGACTTTGTCTTTTTGGACAAAAGACACGAGTATGAAAAGCAGTGAAAGACGGAGGAGGACAAAGTCGACGATCCTGCAGCTGTGACTTTGCACTTTCTGCTGCGTTGCAGGCCTGCTTCGACTTTTCTCAGGCGCTCTTTGCTCCACACAACTTGTGTTTTATAGTTGGCACTTATTTGCCGTTAAAGATTTTACATGCAAAATGTGTTGCAGCTTGTAAAACCTCAGTTCATTTCAGGCTTTATTGTCCCACTTGGGAAATTTGGCTTGTAGCCCATTAAAACAGACTCGTCATTAGTAAAACGGAGTAAAAGAGCAGTAAAAACGATAATTCTTAATAAGTAAAATCAAATTAAAGGAGCTAAAACCCAATAAATATGTTAAAAAAAGGGGAGGACTATAAGGCTTTGACTGCTGGTAACTACAGAGGGTGCAAATTAATTGCTGGAGTGAAATGAGGAGATTTTATTGCGTGTACTAAAAGGGAATGTTTGTATCCATTGTAGTGACCCTGGGGGGTCCATACCTGCCCTGCGAGGGAGCAGCTCTGATTGTTTAGGTGGTTTATCAATGGAATGTGCTCATCAGTAATCCTGCAGCGACATGAATCACGTGCTGCTTTCATAACTCCAGTTTATCTCCTGGTTTTATGGGTGAAGTTCAACGTGTCGGCTTGAAGTCAGGGCCGGAGCCGAGAGGTGGCCAAAGCCTGGACACCATCAACAGAGAGCAGGTGTACTTAAAGAGCTGAAGAGTTAAATCATCATCTTAAATTAAAATATCAACAATTAAAAAACATATATTAGTACAATTGTTGCAGGCTTTTTAAAAATCTTAAATCAGTTAAGGTTCGATCAAAAAGCTTGTTTTATGCCGACATAATGAAAGATACAAGTAAGTGACCGAAAAGATGCTACAGGGAACGTTTCAACAACATTGGATAACGTTACCGGCAAGTTCAAATGTTCAAAGTTTTAATTTCAGTCACATCGAATGTTTTAATGTCAACATTCAGAGAACGTTATCAGGAACCCAGATGATGTTCTATGATAGCAAAGCATGACCAACATTCCCAAAATGTTTTCCAAATGTTCTCGAGTCCTCTGGTGATAGTTAAAGTTCCTTCCTGTGATGTAACATATCGACAAAGTTGGAATGTTCGGCCTCCGATGTTCTGAGGATGTTGAGAACACGTCATAGAACGTTCTTCTGTACAAACATTCTCACAATGTTTGATGGTAAAAGAAAATAACACAAGAAGAACCTTTCCAGACCAGCATTCAGAAACATGTTTAAGGTTTTATCAAGATGACAGGACGCTTTTAAACAGAACGTTTTTTTAATGTTCCTGTAGAACATTTTACTTTTATTTATTTCTATTTATTATTTGTTGGTGGGGAATCACACAACAGAAGGTTCTCTTCTAAGACGTTTTCACAACGATGACAAATGAAGGATGTTCTCAGTGTGATAATGAAAGAAACCTCAGATGCCAGAACGTTCTTTATCAGATGATGTTCCTGTGAAACATTATGTTGACAAAGGTGGAACATTCTGGCTGCAATGTTCTGGAAACACAGTGTAGAGTAGCGTGGAACATACAGAGTTTATGGAGGTTGTAAATGTGCGACGTTCTCAATGCAACATTGGGCAAACGATTTTTACGACGTCTTTAGAATGAAATTCATCCCGACTTTAAGAAAAACATTCTGGGGAACTAAAAGAAAACTTTACTAGAACTTTCACAGAATGTTTTAGCTGTAGGACTTCACACAGATCAGACAGAAGCCGTGGAGGTGCAGGACTTTATTCTGCAGTGGAGAAGCTGCTTGAAGTTCATCTGGTTAATTTGCATTTTCCATTTTTCTTCAAAATTTGCACACAATTTGCATGAAAACTCAGTCAGTGTCCGAATTTTGTTGTTACCGATCGAGCAGACTTCGTAAAAATACAACAGGAGCAGAAAAAATGACAAACATCGGTGTGATTTTGAATAAGTTTTTCCTCATTTGTGGATCAAAACCCAGAAATTGTGTTTTTTAAATTCGCCCCTCTGATAGAATAGCAGACTCGGTGGATGATGTCGAAACTACAAACGCTCACAAATACGATAAATAAAACGACATCACGTTATCACCTCGGGGCCCATCAACAAACATGTCAAGATGTCGGCCGGGGCAAACATATCGAGTTGTCTACAAGGCCCTAATGATAAACAAAGGCTTCCACACACACTCGGCGAGATCTCATCAGGCTGGGAATTGATGCCGCCGCTGGATGTGCGTCTCAGCTGGCGGCGCGAGCAGAGACAACACACTGTTCAAAGACTGATGGAGAACATGATTTTGCATACTCACTGCTGATATTAGCCGCAGCCCGCTAACACCTCAGCACAGCAGGCGAATAACAGCGCTAATGATTTTTGCAGATGCGAGCGGTTAAAATCATTAAATATTGTGACAAATACTGTTCGTTCTATTTAATGGGGAACACGTCAGATATTATCATATTTTTTATGTTTTTTGTTGCTGTTTTTTTTTGTTTTTTTTCCAGGGATTGTTTTCAAACTGTTTTGGGGATGAGAAAGATAATAGGAGGAGATAATTTGTAATTAATGAGACGCCAACAGCAGTTAAATATATGGGACTGGTGGCATCAGGCTGATAGCGATGATGATGAACACGTAACAAATTAACAGTGAAGGGTGAACGTTGTCGTTGTCAGTTGCTGGTGCTGCTCTCTTGGATCAAAGTAATGATTGATATTTTAAAAACCAGCCGTGTTCTTTCTCCCTAATGATGCATAAAAAATTCTGCCCGTTCATTTGTCCAACATGCGGTCCAAAACAAGCCGGCCTCGTGGCCTGATTGCAACCTGACTGTTTCATCGTTCCACTCAAATTGTTTTCTGCTAAAATATCTTCTGTTGCAAAGTGTCATCCTCTTGTTACAGCAAAAATATAATTAAAGTTGTTCTTGTTCAGGAAAAGACCAAAATGTTATTTCTAGGGGACAAAGTTACAGATATTTACGGTTGACAAAAGATGAGGATGAATGTTTTATTTGCCACATCTGGGATACATTTGCATGTAAAACAAGAAACATAAATGTAATATACGGTGGATTGTATTATATCACAGTATATAAATATATTATCTCTGCTCCCCAGAGGATGAATTGTTTACAGTTTGTTGTCTTATTTCTCAGTCGACTGCTTTTCATATAAGCGGAGTTCCACAAGGCACAATCCTAGTGCCTCTTTCATTTTAAACTTTCCTGCTTCTATTTGGTCAAACTCATAAAATCTGCTACAAGATATATAGAAATATATATAAATTTATGAGAATGATGCTATAATTTACCATTACTTGTCATGAAGTAATTACAGTGGAGCTGGATGATGGCTGCAAAGTCACTGAGCAAAACAATAATTGTACGAGCATGTGTTTGATACAAACTAAGAATACATTTGTTATTAATTCATATATAAAAGCACTTTGAATTGCTTTTCAGTAAAACATTTTAAGCAAAAATGTTGCTTTGTCTTGATTTTAATGACTTCACTGTTGTTATACTGTGGATATTTACATTCATTAAAATGACCTGTATTTTATTGTAAATTATTCAAAACTATACGGCGGTTTTATCAGTGATATCAGTAATACTTTACTTTCTACAAGGTCCAAAAACATGTTGAGGTTAACTGGTGATTCTAAATTGTCCGTAGGTGTGAATGTGAGTGTGCTTGGTTGTCTGTCAGCTGAGTCAGCTGGGATAGACTCCAGCCCCCCATGACTCTAGTGAGGATTAAGAGGTGTATAGATAATGGATGGATGGATGGATATTACTGTTTTAGTGAAGCCTCAAATTTTGCTGTGAGAAAAAAAAATCTGCTGAAAGTGGATCGACAGGCAATAATAATAATTTAAACAAGGATATGAGAAAGTACTCGATGTATTAATCTAACATTTCAGAGATAGGTTTCATGCAAAGCAGAGGTGGTCACGCAGAAGGTTCCTGATGGTCTGAGATGGAACAACCCAACAATTCTACAAGGAAAGATGCAGCTCGAGTTCCTGATTACGAGTCATTTGTGTCGTTCTGATTCTGATCATCTTTAAGAAGAACTGGAGCATAAAAATGATGAGGTTTGCTCCGTCGACTTGAGCTCTGAGATCCACAACAACCAAAAACAGTCAAGACGCCGCCGAGATAGCGTCCCTGAGAGAAGTCAGGGCGGACGAGGCGATCTCGTGTTACCTCGTGTTACCTTCCTGCTGCACAAACAGTTTTCCAGAGCTGATTTCCAACTTGGAAGATCGGAAGATTTCACAAGTGACACACTTTCCAGGAAACCACTGACCTTCAGCTCAGGTTCCATGACTTTGGAACGCTAACGAAAGCTGGAACAATCTTTGTTTTATCTAGAACAGCTTTAGCTGAGGAACTCTGACAGAAAGACTGGAGACGCTGCATCTGAGTATAAGATGCAACAAGCGAGCGGCTGATTACTGCCGTGACAAGTTTGGGATCTGTAGGAGTAAAGAAGAAGTTATAGAAGGCTTTGGTGGAGCTGGTACATGCATCAAACAGCATACTGCAACAGAACTGAGGAATATAGAAGAAAAAGTTCAATAAAAGTACACCTTTGTGTATTTGTTAGGGTTTATAATGTGTGCCATGTTGCTAAAGGCAGCAGGTTTAATAAAACACTCACCAGTGAAGGGTTAACTTGACCTAACTTAATGATAATTACTCAGCTTAAAAAACAAAACAATAAAAATGTAAGCGAAGACACGAGGGCTGTGGAGCCAAATAAACAAATGATTTCCATCTGAGACCAGTGAGAGCATTCATTTACCCACCATTGTGTTACAATGATTGAAATTACCCGGCGTCTACTGGCAGTACAATAAAAAACATTTCTCTCTCTCTCTCGCTGTCTTTTTTTTTTTTTGTAAGTATTTCCAACCATCATGCAAAATAATGTCAGTGTGGGCTTTTAAAGGAAGTGGAGCCATCATATGAGCGATTACAGCTGCGATGCTGGGAAATACCCGAGCAGAAGAGGAGCGGAGAAGCACATGAGCTCAGGAATTCTTCCAGAATTAGAACAAAGGCTTTTGGGACTGGCTGTGGGCGCAAAACACCACCGCAAATCCATCTGTGTTCGCAGGCTGTTCTCCACGGCTTAAGTGGGAAAATGGCAATGACAGATAATTTCATTTGTCTCTGTTGTAAATCAGCTGATGCTCAACTGTGTGAAGCCACTTTTTTTATTATTTATTTTATTGTTGGAGACTGTGGAAACACAACAGAGGACATGTCTGAGCGCAGCCACACTGAAAACACAAACACAACTAATCAGGACGTATTGATCGGTCTGCTGCGAGTCGGTGACCTCGATGCTGTACGTTATGCATCGAGCTGGATTCACCCGGCAGAGCTGAACCTCTGTCAAGCGAACTGCACATGACTTGTACATGGAGATGATTGAACTGTCGGTGAACTGAGCGGCTGCAGGTCTACGTACTCGTTGTTACAAAGACGGGAACAGGAGGCAACCAAATGGCTATTAATTTAATAAAATCAATACCTCCAAAAAAAAGAGTCATGATTGAATGCGTTTCCCCAACATGTCAGGCCAGACTCACAAACACACACTTCACTCCAGGATCAATACATTTGAAGCTATTTAAACAAGCGACAAAGGAAGGCAATCGACCATGAAGCACATTTGATCCACTCGGAAAAAGAAAGGCGCTAAATGGAACCAAAAGTGGTTCTTTGCAGGGAAAGTCATAAGTTTTTAGCAAAACAAAAACCCTTCAAACAAGATGTTCCTCCATAAAATCCCAGAAGTGCCTCAAAGAACAATGAAAACCAGTTCTTGGCAGTGAAGAACCATTTTTATGTAGATGTTGCTCAATAAACCCTCATAGGTGCCTTCAAGAAACTTCAAAAAAGGGTTCCTTTACGTACACAAAATGGAGATCCAAAGAACTTTAGCAACATGAGGTTCTTTAAGAAACCATTTGAAGAGTTCATTTTCAAACACAGATAACTTCATTTTTGTAGATTTTCAGAAAACTTTTTTTTCCCTGTTTGCCTGAGATAAAATCAATCAGTCTGAAGCTGAGTGGATTTGACTCAGTGGAAATGACAAAAACAGAGATAACTGAAGTTTGATTGATGTTGTCTCGGGTAGACGATGGAGACGATGGTTTTCTGATGGTTTGTGAAGATGGAGTTATCTGACTTTCCAGATAAACTCTTCATTATCTCAATAGTTCTTTGTGAAACCCACCTCTAGTAACAGAAATCAATGCTGGAATGTAAGAACTTGCAGCGTTTCTTGGTTCTGTCTGTTGTTATATTATAATAGGTTGGGTAGTTTCATGTTTTATGGGCCAAATGTTCTGCAGATTAATTGAGAAAATCACCTTTAGATTCATCAATAATGCAAACATTGGTTAGTTTCAGTTCTAACTGCATGCCAACGAACCAAACAGCTGAATCAGGAGGTTCTTCAGTTGGCGGTGGCACCTTGGAGAACCATTTAAGAACCCTTACTTCTCTGAGCGCATCAACGCGGCTGCATGTGCTGGCTGAGCTACCACACGTGTACAACATGTACCAATAACTTCCATGTTTAATGTTGATAAATCGAATCCTTTAGATCCTCAAGGCATATTTCTACATCATATATTAAAGCAATAAAGTATCAGCAGCCATGATTCTTACCATGTTTTAGGTTGAATGTGGATCAAAATGAGGCAGCAAGAATTCTTATTGAAGTCTTGTTTGTGTTTGTCGGTTAGCATGTGTGTGGTTTCTTTCTGTGAACACACCTGCCCTGCTGCTCCCCTGTTTGTAACCCCGACCATCACCGCAGAGTAAACGCAGCAGCTGCTCTGCATGTCCGCGTGTGCTCATAAATACATGTATGTACATAATCAATGGAAGACTAATGAGCATCGCGGCCCATCGCTTGCCTCCGGCTGCACAAACGATGCCGTGTGCACACATGTACCTGCGCGTGCACACGTGTAATGAACGACCTCCACCTCGCGGCTGTCAGCATATTTTTCTTATTGATAATCCTGCTGTTTCTCCTCGGGCCCCCGAGTGCAGGTGCTCAGGGATTTGGAGCAGCTTTGTTAAGTCCGTTCCAGTGTTGCTCACATGCCTCCTCTTGCCTGGGAGTATCCTCGGGCTAGCTCGCATGTAAACCAGGTCGGGTACAGGTTTCCAGCCCGTAATCCCCACGGTGCATCCGCCCTTGTGCGCGGCAGCTCCAGACCGCTCGGCTTCGGGAACGTATAGGTTTTTAATTGCTTATTATTTATTTAAAGCTTCGCTAAACAAAAGCTTTTAAGTTGACGGTGACTCAGAAGTGTGCGGCCTCTATTCACCGGTGGATTTGGGTTTGGGGAGCGTTTACAGTTCCGTCTCGGTGCTTTCATCAGAGTTTCCAGACGTTGTTTTTTTTTTTCTCTCTCTAAACCTTCTACCTGCACAAAACAACACTTAACAATTTAAGAAGCCCCAGAAAGGTCACAGCGGGTTTTTTATTTTTCCTGGATTACTCATGCATTACCTCGCTTGTGCACGACCTCACAGTGTAAGTATGTATGTTCTAGTGCGGTCGCGACCACAGGGGCAGCCAGTCAACCGTCAGCTGTGGCTGCTCAGACGCAAGTCTGCACTATTTCATTTAGAGGGACTAGGAGGGCACTCAGAGAGCACAGTCGTCCACCAATACCTCACAGTTCTTTCAGACGGTTACACTCGGTTCCCACCAAAATCAGGCCGCTTGTGTGCTGTTTGTTTTTCTGACCCACAAACAACACCGAAAACATCCATCTAATGACTAGAAAAGCGAGTTTTTCCCACTTTGTGACTGACTGACGCAGATCAAAACGTGACCGTGACGGCAGCTTTAGCATGACACGGCCGTAGCTGTCGCTGAGTGCGCGCTATCGGCTGTGATTCAGGCCGTGATGCATTCCTCTCTGATGGGCGGAACACTGACGCTGCACCAAATTCACTTGTTTGTGTCGACCTGCTAAAGCCGCCTTAACTCCTCCGATTGTACCAGCGGCGTGTTTGTCATTGACCCAGCCAGAATCTCTTTGTTCTGAAACATTCTTGGAATATTACTCTGCAGCGGCGTAATAACGGTTTCATTCTATTTTTTTCTTTGTTGTTGTTGTTGTTGTTTGGTTTTGTTGTTGGTGGCAACGATGTCAGAATGATATTCTTTAACAATGTCGCCTTATTATGACAGATAAGGTTCTTGAAGCATCTTTTGTTTGTTTGTTTTTTTAACGTTCCCTGGATGTTTTTATTTCCAAATCTGATAACGGTCATGAGTCGGTGAGTTAAAGACCCAAACAGACAAACGTGAGCTTAAATGGAAGAAGCTGGTATGAAAACAAACCACAGTCCAGATAAATCAAAAGCAGGAGAAAGATGAACCAAAAATGCCAAAAGTTAAGAAAAGCGGTGGTGGAAGTTAAAGCAAGAAGTAAAGAAACACAAAAAGGCTCAAAAACCAAACATAAGCTGGGAGGAAAACAGGGCGACAAACAGAACAAAGAGAGAAACACGAGTATTTAAGCACTGAGAGCTGATTGGGGGAAACGAGGCTCAGGTGAGACTAATCAGGACGATCAACAAGGAGGAACAAAGATAAGAAGTGAAAACACAAACGACACAACAGGAATGTAGGTTTCAAAATAAAACAGGAAGTACAGGAAAACAACAAACAGACAAACAGAGACACATGGAAGGAAAACGCAGGAAAGAATCACAAACTTCAGGACAATCACATGCTCTAGAAACATGAAGATAGATGATAAAGATGCACAGAACATACGCGAGCAAATAAATCCAATCCAGTTCACATTCCCAACTCAAAAACATGTGTTCACTGTGGATTCCCTCCAAAGCAAACCCAATCAGGAAGTCACAAAGTGAAGCAGCAGCGTCTCAGCGTGTAAATCATCATCCTGTAGGTTTGCAGCGTCTGAGGAGAAACCTCCACCTCGGAAACACTCCGTCCACCGGTTTGTTCTGCTTCTGACACAGTTTAATGTGTGCAATAAACACGCCAGCAGTTTTTCCAGAGGTTGAGTTTAAACTGTTATTCGTAAAGTTGTGATTGGATTTTTGAAGGATTTTGGGCGTTAACTGTAAGAAACGTTTTAAAAACAAGTCTCCATCACTGATGTGTTACCTCGACAGGATTCCCAAAACACTTTATAGTACAAGAACGGTTTATTAGAAGCAGTTTACGGATGTCATCTTAACAGTGCTTTTTGTTTGCATGCAACAGTTTAATAAAAGAACGTTCCACAGTCTGTTACCCCGACAGCATCTGCAGAACATTCGTATATTACATTTCAGAAACACTCTTTCATCTCAGGTCTTAAGATCCCTAAAAAGTAGCACTGAGAACGTTCTTTGTTTGTAAAAACTTAAGTCTTAGTTAACATTTTACCTTCTAGGAACATTATTAGAAGTGATTAACATCCTTAAAATGTCACTCAAATGTTACAGTAAACTATTTTTTCCCCTTAAAACATTATTAGAACGTTTAGGGATTGTTGTGGGAACACTTCAGGTTCAAACAGCATCGCGGCTACATCCAGAAATCAGCCTTAAAAAGATCAATAAGTGCATCATGTGTCCCATCATGTCTGCAGCGTATTAACACTGGACTGGAGGCTGCACATACTGTATGAATGAGGGGGAATGTCAGAGTTTTTGCAAGAAAATGCAAACAAATAGTGCAGAGAATCCCTCGCCGTGACCTTGTGAGGGCTCTGCAGCAACGTGAAGCATGCAGAGGCTCAAACTGAAGGTTATCTAAACAGGATCTGCCTCCGTTTATTAATTAGGAAAAACGCTCGTACATTCCTAAATGTTGAGGAGATTATTCGTTTGCGTGCTGCCTGGATGCTGCATATCTGTGTTTTATATTATGATTCATCATCGCTGTGCACTTGATGCTCTGGTTTCTCGGCCTTCACGGAGCCTGTACGGTTACAGACATGCTTTTATTTACAGAGCAGCGCTGAGCTAAAACCTCTGTAATCTTCTGCCACTTACCAATAGCTTTATCGCTGAGCCTAATGGCAGCTCTGCAGGGAGGCCCGGATTTGCTCAGAAGTTCTGTGGAAGCGGGCTTCTCCTATTCTGTGCCCTGGAGTAACCTTCAGCACTCACCTAATGATGATTCTGTCTCAGTTCAAAGCTCCGGTCAAAAGATGTGAAGACGGCAGCTGCTTTATCTAAACTAGTTTTTATGAAATGTTTTGGTTGTTTTAATCTGCTTTGTTTTAGTCACATTGTTGTCATGCCATGTCAAGTTTATGACCTTACAGAATGAGTGTTCTCCTTCAAAAGATTATACCTGTACATTTACCTATATACCAATAAGCAAACTATATCTTCGGTGTGATGATAATGATTGATCATGTGTTGGTAATTTCAACACCACAGTCAGAGATGTTGTGGTTGATCTGTTAAAAAAATAAATTAAAAAATCAATTACGTAACAAAAATAATATTAATAATTGTAGTAATATAAAATAAACTAAATAAATACATTTTAAAATAAAGGAGAATAAAATGAACAATAAAATGAATAAAGTTTAAAATTCAACTAGACAATGAAAAAAAAATAATAGTACCAATAGTAAATAAGAAAATTAATAAAGGATAAAAGAGAAAAATATGAACAATGAACTAAATAAAGATTTTTAAAAAATTAAATAGACAACAAACATAATAGTAGTAGCAATAGTAAATAAATAACAAAAATAAATATGCAAATAATTTTGTTTTTTTTAAAGGGTAAAGGGGAAATCAAATGAACAATAAAATAAATAAAGTTTTAAGAAATCAATTAGGCAATAAAAATAGATGATAAAAATAATAGTTCATCCATCCATCCATCATCTATACACCGCTTAATCCTCACCAGGGTCGTGGGGGGCTGGAGTCTATCCCAGCTGACTTAGGGTGAAGGCAGGTTCACCTGGACAGGTAACCAGTCTATCACAGGGCTACACTTAGAGACAAACAACCAAGCACACTCACATTCACACCTACGGACAATTTAGAATCACCAATTAACCTCAACATGTTTTTGGACTGTGTGGGAGGAAGCCGGAGAACCTGGAGAGAACCCACGCTGCACGGGGAGAACATGGAGACTCCACGCAGAAAGATTACGGGTGTCCTCACCAGGACGCAAACCAGCGACTAAAAATGCTAATAATGATAAAAAATTAATTTAAAAAAAGACAACAGTGAAGTCTCTACAGAGCCTCAACAAGTGATAATTGTCCTCATAATCCTTCATGTTACAGGACTTTTGACATTAGTTTTAGCTAGAAGATGAACCTGATTGGAGTGTCTCTCGTAGGTCACATGAGTTGACCAGCAGGACTTAGCCAGAGAAACGGGGAAATAAAAACAGCACCAGAGGGAGAATATTGGATTTACATTTGACAAGCAGCCAGAAACAACAATCGAATGCAAAAGTTGCTCCGAGTCTTCTGTTAGCCAACACGTTAGCCACAACAGCGCTATAAAGTCAGGGTCCGTCTGCAAAATAAATAACAGAGCATATCTTCAAATGCAGCATCTTCTTTTTACCCGCTTCATAAAAATGCACCATCAGGCACCACAGTTTCCTCCACAGCTGCAAACACACTGCACAACGCCCTGCGCAAACACAGATACCGTAAAAAAAACGCGTATATTTAGAGCCCGCTCCACAAATACACCCCTCAGCACCACCAGATCCTGTCGTCCGTCCACCTCGAGCGTCGATATAACGTTCTGTGAAGCGCGATCGGGTTTCGCGCCTCTGCCAATACAAACTCTTAAACAGTTATTGGTGGCCGAAGCGATGCCGATAATCATAATATCGCCTTCCCCCCGAGGTGGGGGGAAAGAAAAGAGAATCTGATCGTACAGTCTTTGTTTTACTATCAGGAGGTTCTGTTCATTTTTAGAAGCAGTGAGTGTTAAAGCTGCTTTTGTCCGACAGAACTGGAGCCAAACAAACTTCTGACTCTCGTTTATAATATAACGAAGCTGCACGAAGGTAAACACAAAGTAAGCACGCACAAATTAGTCTTAAAATATGGTCAAATCTTTAAAGTTCTAATTGTGCACCATCTATTCTGAGTAATTACCCACAGACCAGGTACTGTCCATAATGAATCCATCACTCAATACTTCTCGGTGCAGGCTGGAAGTGTCTGCGAAGCCCTAAGCTAATGACATCAACCAAAGCTAATTGGAGTCAGGAGTGAGCAAACCTGGAGTCCGATCGATGGAACAAGGTTCTGGGCTTTGATTTAGAAAGAAACTCTGTGAATCCACTGCTGATGCGAACCATGCCTCGCACCGAAAATAAATAAATACAGAGACTCACCGTCGTTTGCATAAAGCTGGAAACGGTTACAAGACGGAACCTCAAAGAGATCTAGATACCGATCAGTCTATAAATGGAGACGGTTTAGTTCTGCTCTCCCAAGAAGAGACGACTCCGAGGAGCTGGTGGTGCCAGAGGAAAGGCCTCTACGCTCAATATGGTTCCCTCTCTGGGGACCACGAATGCCTCCACAAACTTTTACGGCGATCCATTAAATTGCTGTTTAGCCCGTGTGACCAAGCGCTGCTGTTATTCCCACTGCGGCTGCAAACTCTGGAGGAGTTTTCGCTTCACATGGCGCGATCTAAAAAAACTGTTTATGGCACCATAAAGACGGACTTTACAAGAGGAAAGTCATCGCAGTGGCAGGAATCCGCCATCACTCACATTACACAGCAATCAGGCAGGAATGTGGACTCGCGCATATCTTATTCGCCGACTCAGTGTGTGTTCGGATTGTGTTGCATTGTGTTGTAAACGCCTCCCCGCTGTGTCGGGGAAACCCGCCGCGCCAACGCTGTGTTCGCACTGAAATGATTAAAGGGTCGGCGTTTTCTCACACCGGCCTGATGTTGGCTTCTGGCTTCGGTCTAGGAACGAGCATCGCTTCACTGTTTCCAGGCAGCGTTTAGCCATCAAGCTAACAAAGTTCATCCATCCATTATCTATACATCGCTTCATCCTCCTTAGCGGGGTTAAGAAAGTCCATCAAACTATAATAATAATAACCTTCATTTAAAGAGCATTTTTCTAAATCAAAGTTACAAAGTGCTTCAAAATAAAACAGACAAACCATCGTGGTGCTAATAGAGTGTCAGACAAACTCACATAAATCAGGAAGGAATCTCCAATAAATGAAGAGACTTTAAAGAGATCGCCAACTCTCCAAACTAAGTCCCCACAAAATGACGTTCCCATACCACTAAAGCGCATTTTCAAACATGTTTTAAAGGGAACCTCATTTTACTTTGAAATAATTTGGGACCTGTGATGTGGTGGGGAAGGCGGCCAGTTTGAAAAAGCAAAAGAAAGTCTGCATTTGTAGGCAGGAGAGGTGGTTGGTGGCAGAAACCAGCAACCAGAGTTTCATCCAGAAGACCAGAATTTGTGTCTTATGACGGACGAGAGACCAAGTTTAGTTTATTGTTGATGTTTACTTTTGACTCGTTTTCTGGTTCAGTTTAGGAAAATACAACAACTAGTTTGACACTTTTACACACTAGAAGCTTGGTTGCGGTCTGACACCAGCATTACTTGGTTAGGGTTTGAAAAATATCATGATTTGGGTTGAAATTCGACTTGTTTAAAGCATCTCCTCCATTTTCTGGGTTACCATGGTGGCAATTTGTTCA
>NW_007577801.1:752016-769184 GCF_000690725.1 Stegastes partitus | reverse complement strand
AACAAGCTTTAAAACCACTAAGACGAGTTCCCTAAATGTCTATTTTACTGCCCAAACTGTGTCAAACTATCCCTGTTGGACTTCATACACACACTCTACCTCGTTGTAGTCCTGCGGGGTTCGATCTCTCGCGGTCGGTTATTGTGCGAAGCCGCAGGAACATGTCGGATTCGGTGTCCTGCTCAAGGACACGCTCAAAGACAGAGTCAACACTGTGATTTGGGGGCGATGGGATGCTCTCCGAAACAACCAGGACACCCTCCTGCATCGGATTTGGCAGCCGAGCCTCGACTCCGATGACGCCGTGCTCTTGAACCCCGCGGTCGCGTCCTTGTGTTCGGCCCGAGTCGTGTTTGCAGCTGTAGTTTGTCTTTATTTCAGAGTGAAATTTCACACGTGAAACGACCTTCAGATGATTATTCTCTTTGGCCGTCTGTCCCATCCGCTCTTTTTTTTGTTTTTTTGCCTCTTTATCCTCTCTCCTCGCTGAATTGTGACTCCGCCGGCCTTGCCGTCCCCAAAGCCCCTGCAAGGCAAGGCAATCTAACCCCACACAGGAAACCAGTCAGCCTGTTATTGCTGGCAGCCGACGGAGCGGCCATGTTTTAATATTTATCCACCAAAAGCCCCTCGTACCACATAAATCAGGGGTGCGGAGGGGCAATACCAGAGCTTACCCACTGTTAACAGAAACCACAAACGTCCTTGGACAGGAAGAAAAGGTAAATAGTCGAGCAGATTGGCGGAGAGGACGGGATCAGCGGTGCCAACACAGAAACTGAGCTGGTACATCGATAAACGAGGGGTAAGAAGAAGAACAGAGGGATGTTCTGTTCTTGATTTGGACTAATCAGAGTCACATTTAGTTGAAGTCTGAAGGATAATAAATCACAACACTTGGCTTTCATGACAATTTCATAGACACACTGACAGCGGACGACGGAGCGTATCCATGTTCAACATAAACATCGGTGTGAGTATTCCCAGATACGTCAGGCTGACAAGAAAAACAGTTTTGCTTGAAGATAATTCTATCTTTTCATTTGTTTTGGGGGGATTTTTATAGCGTTTCAGCTGTTATATGACATACAGCATAACTAATGCGTTTCTGTGTAAATTCCTCTCGTGAGCCTCCCATAGTTTACATAATCACATTTCAACAGGGCTGGAACGGCCGCCAGGAGAAAGTTTCCCAAAAGACGCTTCGGTTCGGTTCGGGGAGATTTTTTTGGAATCGGACCTGTGAACTCTCCGTCGACGCAGCTGATTGAAAGCAGAATGAAGCGGTATTGAAACAAAACTTCGTCAATGTCTGTAGATGAGCCTTCATCAGCCTCCCGGACCGAAACTCGCAGCTGGATTCTGTCTGTCACTTCCAGACCTGGAGCCAAAAAATCCAGAGCAGGGGCGTAGTTAATCCTAGCGGGCTAACAAATTGCCTCTTATCTCTCCTCCGAGGAATCAACTTGTCAGATCCCACAGATAGTGCTCATGCAATGAAACGGTACAGCGCACACCGTTTAAACACATGAAGCCATTAGCTTGTCACGCTGGAACTTTGCAGGTCCCCGGGTCCTATAAACCCGGTTTCAGCCAAGTCGAAGGGATCAGCAGCGGCGGAGGCATAAAGCGGCGGCCCGATGTAGAGCCTGTCACCAGCTAATATGTCAGTCATCATATTTTATAAAACCCCGCACTTAACACAAGGGAAAACACTCAAGCCATTCACCTCTGACGGACCCTTGAGAAAGCTCAAGAACAGCCAGAACCTCTGGTTCAGTCGGAGGCCGGCATCGCAGAATCCCCCGAAGCGCACAAATATTATGTTACTCAGCAAAAACTGATAAAGGGCTTTATATGTTTTCAGTTTTTATATAATTTTTTTGCTAAACGTGTGAGGAAACACGGTGCACATTTCCCTCGTAAAACTCTCCGGGCATCGAGGCAGTCAATGGAAAAGGCTGTTTCTAGGTGTCCTGAAGGCCCGGTGTCGCCGGGAGTATCTGGTGTCGGCTACATGCTCAGCCCCCCTCGCTTTTATAGAAAGCCCAGATGTTTATTAGAAGATTTATGAGCAGCCGAGCCGTGGCGTGGAGCTGAGGCTGTGTAGCAGACCGGAGCTTTTAGCCTGGCACTCTGTTATTGCAGGTTGCTAATTCTTTCAGGGAGCGTGCAGTTTGAAGAGGAGCTATATGGAGCTGAGAATAGTAACGGCACCCGCGGGGCTGATAATGTCAGAGGCAGCCTTGATCAAACCTGCACTGAGACTCTGAGAGGTTTTTTTTTTTACTTTATTTTTTATTATTATTATTTGTTGTTTGTTCTGAAGTAGGTACACGAGGTATCGAATGTGTTGCTAGTTTTCCTGCCTGTTCATCTGTGTGCCAACAAGCACCCTCTTGAGTGCTGCTATCTGTGTAATTTCGTTAGCGAGAAAGGAGAGGCGAAGATAGACGGAAAGAGAGGAGGGAGGAGAAACAAATTAAGTGACAAGAGAGCAGAAACACATAGAGCATTTCTGAAGAAATTCTGAGTGTGCCGGCTGATGTGTCCTGCTATAATTATACATAGGGTATCATTTATGTAAGTGTGTTTTATTTTGAAAAGCCAGCATACGTCTGATTGTAACCAAACAAAAAATCTGAGTTTTACAGAAAATTCAAAATGTGACTGCGTAAAAACCATAAAAGATATCAAAACAAGGATTTAGATGAGTAACATTTCAACCCCTGTGACCTGTTTAAACTTCAAATTAAGTTTTTCCTGTGAAATGTGCCGGAGCTACATGGTTCCAAAGACGGCTGAGGTTTGTTAGTTATCCAGCCGACTTGCCATTCATTTTTAAAACGATTTTTAATGCCGTTTTTGAAGAATTTCATAAAAAATGTACGACGAATCGCTAGCAAAAGTCATAGCACACCATTATCGATTGAGCCACACCTTTTGATTTATAATTTTTTAAAGCTGCAGGACGAGTTAGGCACCAAAATTCATGCCGTAAGAATCTTTACATTCTTAGAATTTGGTACAAGCTTTGTGTTGGACTCCAGCATGAACTGGTTTAGTGGTCGAAGGTCACAGTGATGTCATAAAACTGTTTTTTTTAATATCATAACTCAAGAATTCTACATTAATTGTATGTTTCTAGAGGAAGAAGATTTTATTAGAAATTTCGATTTCACTAGTTTTATCTCTTCTTTAGGTTTTGCATATAATTTAGTTTTTTTTTTAAAGTTTGACCAAAAAGTTGGGCAAATCATGTCCCAGGAAACAAAACAATAGATTAAGTTTCGTGACTATTTCATGAATTTCGGTGAGACTGGGTCGGCTTTTCCCTCAGCTAACGTTACTTGTCTCGCTCACCGTTGTCTACCTCTCAGGTGAAAAGCTCACTACTGCCCCTAGAGGCCTGGGGCACTTCCACTGTGTGACTGGAAATGCAGCGTTTTCTTTTTGCAACGCGTTTCTGTTTATGCAACGCATTCATGTATATGCAGCTTGTTTATGTACATGCATGTCGTTTGCCCCTGTCGGTGTAAAAACACTTTTCTGGGTTAAAATTTGACTCTTTCGCTACATATTTGAAGCTTCTCCTCCAAGTACTGTCCCATCCAATAAACGATGATTGGCTGAACTCTTGGTCATGTTCCTCAGATCATTCCTGAACAATGTATTCATGCATTTTCCTGCAGAAAGAAGCCAGCAGGGACAGCTGTTACCATGCAGGGTGTACGTGTCTGCAGCAGTGTTTACCGTAGACGGTGCATGTCAATATATTATTCACATGAACACCAGGATTCAAGGTGTTTCTTCTTCCCACAGTGCATTCTGCTGCCATGTTTTCCTCCAAGAAAACAAAGCACATGCATCCAGCCTGCACATGATGTAAAAGAAAACATGGTTCATTAGAAAGACTATTTATTCCATTAGGTCATGGTAGGTATAGAAGGTACAAACCACTGCATACCATCATAAAAGACGTGTTTTTAACATGTCGAGTGATATTTGTTTTTTTGCATTTGGTGTTTCATTGCATGCCACGTAGTTCAGAATCAGAAATGCTTTAATGATCCCCGAGGGACAACTGCTTACATTGCTGCCATTAACATTCTTAGAAATGTAAGCAGCAAAAAATATTAAAAGATGAACATAAGTAGAAAAATATGTCCTAAAAGTATGAACAGAAGTAGGAAAATATAAGCATAAAATCCCCCCAAAATGTACACTGCACTAGGAAAATAAAAACATGAGTACAGTGTAATAAATACTAATATAGTTTTTAGTGATTGTGTTGTTGCACAGAGAAGTCGTTGTTATTGCACATTATCGAGTGTCAGCGTAAGCAGTCAATATGAGTTGACTGCTGGGAGGTGAAACAAAGCTGATGAATGATCGAATGAGGCCACCTCTCGTGTCATGTAAACTCTGTAAAAATGACAATAATGTGTAGAAGTATGTACCAGAACTGTACCATCACACTGACCAGGAATATCCCACAAGACCTGCACTGTGGAGATGTTCTGACCCAATCGTCTAGCCAACACAGTTTGGCCTTGTCGAAGCTACTCAGACGATGTTTTCCTGCTTACAACACATCAGCTTCAACAGATGAGTATTCCCTGTCTTGACGAGAATCATTGCAATGAGATAATTGATGTCATTCACGTCACTTGTCAGTGGTTTTAATGTTGTGGCTCTCTGGTGTCTATACAGTACAGTTTAGAGAACCGAGGAGAGGAACCAGAGTGGGAGGCAAAGTGCCAAAAAAAAAAAGACCAACTGTAGGAAGACAGAGGCGTCATCCTCTCCGCGGGCAGATCTGCCCAGATAATGACTATGTGAGGAGAGTCTGTGTCACGAGGCTGCCGGTGACTCTCATGGACCAGCTGGACAGTCAGAAGGACAAACGGACGGCAATTTTACTCCATTACTGCCGACGTTCAATGTGTTTCCTCCTCCGTGTCGTGCCATGTTGTTTCCTCACGCCGCTGTGCTAAAGTTATCCTTAACAAACCCAGTTAAATCAACCTGGAGACACATTTAGCGATGGGTTCACCCCAAAGGCAGGACATCCTGACCCACAAGTGCTGAGTAGTGATTACCACATTATTACTGAAGGATGCTGAACCTGCAGGTCAGACTTCACCCAACTGATGCCAACTACACACCAGTTTTAGTGACTGTAACCTGCACAGCTTTGACTAAATCTGTCTCCAGACAATGACATAAGTCCTTTGTTTTTTTAAATACTTGGTGAGAGTGGAGGTCAGATGGCCGCCTTCCCAGAGCCTGGTTCTGTCTGAGGTGTTTTTCCCTGTTAAAGGGGTGTTTTTTGGGTTCCTTCCCACCGTCACCAACTGCTTGCTCGTAGGGATTTAAAAGGTAACTTTGGATAGTTGGGTTCTCTGTTCTTTGTTCAAAATCTGTAAGGTCTTCACCTTGGTATATGAAGTGCTATGAGATGACATATGTTGTGAATTTAACTGAATTGAATTGAGTCCAAAACACTTAAAGTGCTGAAAATGATGTGAAACAACGAAAAAAATACCAAACGTCAGATCCATCTGACCCAAAAAGGTATTGCACAAGTACTCAGCCTTCATTTTGATCTCAACGACACACCTGTAAAGTTTTGTGACTTTATCTTGAACGTCTGCAACAAAATCTGTTTACAAACTAACCGACAGATGGATTTTCAGGCGTTGGACGGGGCAACATTGGTTTCAACAGTTGGCTAAAGTGACAGCATTCTGCCATTCCGTCATTTTTGCTTTAAGGTTCCTCAAACTTTTAGACAAAGCAATGAAGAGAGCCACTGGTGTAATATTTACCATATGAGCAAGACTGGCAACCCAGTCTCCACAACATCACGCTCCTGTGCAACTAACCTGCATTCTCAATTGAGATATGAAGGAATTATGTGTATTTATAATGTTGCTGTTGCTAATTTTCAGCCAACCAATCATATATTAGATGGGGGACAACTGGTCACCATGGTAACCCAGAAAAAATAGGAGATGCTTCAAACATGTAGTGAGAAGGTTGGATTTGAACTGCTTTTTAATACATGCTATCACATTTTTTAAGTACTAACTAAGAGATTTTGGTGTCTAACCTTCACCAAGCTTCCAACATGGAAAAGTGTTTAACAAACTGTGATGTTTTCATCAACCCAGTCATGTAGTTTTTGTGAGTAAACCTAACTTTATTCTGCTATTCACCACCTCTTCCTACCTCCTAACTCTAGGCGCCTTCCCATCACGTCACATGTCGCAAATTGTGTTTATTTTAGATCAAAATTACGTTCCCTTGAACTCTGTAAAGCCTGAACCATGAAGTAATTGCCAGAAATTTCAATTTTTAAAAAAAACTGGAGTGTTTATTGAACCTTCTAACAAATAATAATACAAAATAACAATCCATCCATCCATTATCTATACACCGCTTAATCCTCATTGGGGTCATGAGACAGACAACCAAGCACACTCACATTCACACCTACGGACAATTTAGAATCACCAATTAACCTCAACATGTTTTTGGACTGTGTGGGAGGAAGCCAGAGAACCCGAAGAGAACCCACACTGCACGGGGAGAACATGGAGACTGCATGCAGAAAGATTCCGGTGCCCCCACCGGGACGTGAACCGGCGACCTTCTTGCTGCGAGGCAACAGTGCTTAACCACTGATCCACCTTGCAGCCCCAAAATAACAATAATAATTATAATTTAAATTAGCATATATGAGTTTTAATTTGTATCATTTTTGCTACATTCAGCATTTTTGGTTCATGAATGTGGACGTGTCTGATTGTACACATCAGGTTTTTCAAGAAAAAAAAAACTCATGTATCAAATGTTCTACACTTGGCGTTACAGAACTAGAACATATTTGAGAAAGCAGTTGTACAGGAATGTAAATTTATGGAGACAGAGTTCGTACAAATGACGTCAAACGTCTTACATCAGCACCTGTAATCTGGTGCCTGTCTGCTCATGTGTCTGCATGAAGCTCAGACTTGAACTATAGATAGGATTCAAAAATGTTAGTCGACCTAGAAAAAGATGCTGTTCTCACTTTTATGGAGAAGTTCAGACGTGACACTGACACACTGAGATGAAAGCTGCCGTTTGAACAAACACCAAGGTGCTTGTGGTAGTTTCTGCTACAGTGGGACTCTGCAGAAGCACAATAGCACACAGACAGAGATACTAACGGGTTAAAAAACAACACCAGCCAACACAAAGTATAGACGGTTTGATGTCTTGTGACGGCAAAGTGAGAGAAAAAAAAAAAAAAGTGACAGAACAACAAGACAAACAGGCAGCGATACAGGCAGCCTGATGGATGATGACTTACTCTGTATTATCCCTCCGTCGTGTCACAGCTAAAGGAAAAATAAGGCAGGATGAATGGGACTATTATTTTTATCCGCGCTAGGATATGATCCTAATCTAATCTCCTCATAGCCAGAGGTAAAAGAGCGAGTTGAGACAGGTGATGTAATGGAGCCGCTGCCCACCACGTCAGCGCATGTGAAGGTGCACAACGAGATCCACATGTTTCAGAGCGCTGTCAGCCTCGCACTGTTACTGTTTGATATAAAACGTGTGCATGGCAACATAATCGTTCTGTGACGGCTGAATGTTTGGGTTGTTTTACACGGTTACGTTGGGAAAGTTATAAAACTGTGCTTTCAGTTATTCTGTCTTTTGCTGCTTTTGCCTGAAAACACTAAAAAAAAAAAAAGAAGTTCAAGTCTTTTCATACCTTTGTTTAAAGATACTATCGGGAAGATGTTATTATTATGCAATGTTTATTCATTTAGGTGCAGAAAAGTGGTAAAAGAAATGTGTTGAGAAACTTTGTAGAACCTCGAAAAGGTTACGAGGCTCGACTTCAGCGGAGACCATTTACTGTCTGTAGAATGTGTTCTCAATCCGCATTGTTAAAACACTCCAGTTCACAGATAATACACCAAGGACATGAAAGAACAAATAGAGTTAAGTCCAAAGGGAAGGCCGTTGTTGAATAGTGAACATCCATTAACCTCCTGAGAGAGCTCAAAAGAAGAACTCACACATAAAATTTAAAAAATAAAAAGTCTTTTTTAAATTGAAATATACTGGAATTGATATATATGACATTTTTCAAAGTGCCCCAAATACCAATATTTAGATGAAAATGGAGAATCTACATTCTAATATTTTATTTTTTCTATTTTTTTCAATTTGTTTTCATACTTTTTCTCTTTTCTGTGTAAACACAGCCCACATTTTAACTCAGTTCAGCCAAAAAGTCCCTGAATTTTTGCACAATAACTGTTGCTCACAGTTGAGCCACGAATGACTTCACAGTTGTGCCAAGGAGTGCAAATTTTTTTGTCTTTTACAGAATCTGTTTGGAGCGAGCAACATTTTTGGGAGGGAGCTTTTAAACAAGATGCAGAATTAAGTAATTTTGATGAAATATCGGGGTTTTAAGCTTAGCTTTGCTTAAATCTCCCAACGGAATCACACAAGATGACGCGATTAGTTCAACAACCATGCGAACGTTAACAATCTGCTGATTCTTTGTGCTTTTATAGTTTCTGACTATGATAAATGGTGCAATTTTTTGGCAATTTCCTTGAAAAGACATACAAACCAACAGGTTTAGGGTTTTCCAGTATTAAACATTAAATTATGTTGCCTAAAGGTTCCCTCAGAACAAAAAATAATGTATTGAGAAGGACCAAAAATATCATTTGCTTAATATAAAGACTGGACTAAATGTTGAGGCATGCATTTGACAAGAAATACAAAGTTGTTTATATTTGCTTGGACATCATCAAGACAAAGGCTTTGGAGTACAAACAGCAGAGGACCCAGTACAGAACCCTGGAGGACACCTCAGCAGAAAGCAGCACTTGTCAATACGAAGAAACTGACAAAAAATAGAAGACCGGTGCTCATTATAGCTCATAAATGACATGATTCAAGCTAAATGTGTCAGCTACAGCCCCAGAAGGACAACCGAACACTTTACCGAAGAGAAGTTTGACTAAAAGCTGGAGCAACTTAGCAAGACGGAAAAACCACCACGAGCTGAAAATGACTGGAAGCATGAACAACACTGCAGACTGTGGAGTACTAAACTGCACCAAACTATTGTATGAAGGGCAAAACTGAGTAATCGGTTCCTGTTTTTAGTAGGAGATGGTTTCCCACAATCCCTCTTTAATCTAAAAAAATAAAAAAAATAACAGACACTAGATATTTCAATGTCAAGTGGGCATTTATTCTGCTACATGTCCAAAGCACACAACACTCAAACCTTTCCATCCTGGAAACTTCAGGTTTCTCCCGTCCCTGTACTTTCTCTCAAACTGCTTTTAACAGCTTTATTTTTTTGTCCGACCCATCGACACCCCGGCTCTTTGTCCTCCCCGCCAATCTCTATTCATACTCCCCCTTTTTTCTTTTTCTTTTTTACCTTTCCTACTCCCTCTTCAAAGTTCACTTGCATTTCCACCCCCCCCATCCCATTATCAAAACCATTTTAACATGCCGGAGCGGCTTGCCTATTCCTCCCTGAGTCGGAGAGAGCCTGCCTTTCATAGAAAAGTGCTCCCTCTTTCCCATGAATGTGCGTTATTAATAGCATCTAGCATGCTGCCTTTATTGCAGCCTCACAAATGGAAATGTTTTGTAGGGAGGTGTACATCTCACATTTCGCTCAAAAGGAGTCGGAGGAGTAAGTGCCACACCACTGGCACTATTAGATTTTTTTTTTTCAGGCTATGGCTGAATTATTGATCACATTAGTCTAAAAGAGTGGCAGCTCATTGATCAATAGCAGGCCCTTAAGGTTCCATTAGCTCTATTGTTCAATAATGACTGGTTCTTTTGCAACGCATTTAACTGGCAGTAATGTCTCCTCGACAGCCATATTCCCTGTTAAGTCTATTCAACCTATATGTGTCCTTGTGCAACACAGAGGCGAGACACATGACTCGATGTCCGGCTTTTACTAGTCCACTGGATTCTACTTCTATTGACGTGGTATTTTTAGATCGCTCAAAGTGCTAAAAACTATAATTAGCCGACAGACGCGTTGTGGCAGCATGAACAGCTAACATTAACACATCCAGATAGAGGCTTTACGTCATCATGAAGGTTTTATTTAACTTCTAAAAGACAATAAAACCTGTATCTGGGGCCGAACCTTTATTCTGTCTGAATTCAGCTCAAATAAAAGGAAGTAATGCCAATAAAATCACATATAATGGACACAACAACAATAGAACTATAACTATAATATTACTATAATAACTATAACTATAATATTATTATTACTAATGAGCTTACACTGTTTGGCCCTGTAGGATTATACTTTACATCCTGCCTCTAACACTGTATTTGCTCTGATGCTGTTTTCTAGAGGCACATATTATAATAAGTGTAAAGTCACTGACAGAATTAGATTGTGAGACAAAAGGGCAGCTCAGGGGGTTCCTGTTTGTTACAACAGAACATGTAATTTATTGAATTAATGTCACAAGGAGCACTTGTTACTCTTGTTTTATTTATGGCCACCTAATGAAGTTAAAGTCAATCTGAAACTTTAATTCTGCTCTATTTTATTTATGTCAATATCACTTTTAATAGAACATCATATACAAATGTATTCATACCCTCCCATTAAAGAAGGAAAACAAGCAGCTGTCACTGAAATAAGTTGAAACTGACAAAAGTAATAATAAATAAAAATTGCTTTTGAATTCTGGTTCAAGTCTGTGAAGATCCTCAGTCATCCAGGTCACGGTTATTCTCAATTAAACGATTAAACTAAGAGAATTGTGGGTCAACAGAAATATTTTTAAAAAACAAACAAACAAACAAAAACAAGCATGATGGGACCCATAAACTAATATTTAGTTGAACAACCTTGTGAGCCAATCACTGCTTACTGCTCATCAACAAAGTGCTCTAATTTGTGTGGGACAGGTTTTTTTTTTTAAATGATTCTTTTCAACCACAATTCAAAATCAACGTCTTATTTCAGTAAATTATAATTTAGCAAATTTTTATTTATTATTACTTTTTTCAGTTTCTAGTTATTTGAGTGACTGCTGTGAATTTTGTCGTTTCTTTAATGGAAGGATATGAATACATTTGAGGACGACTGTATATATATATATATATACATTTTTCAATAGCAGCTCAAGCCATTTATTTTCACCACATGTTTCCAACCCTGGAGCATCTCGCTGTGTTTATGTGACAGTTGTTGAGTGACAGCTGAGAGGCTGCGTTGCTAGGAGACGTGTTTCTTCCATGATGCAGAGCTGACCGGAAAATATACAGTAAAGCCTACGAGCATTCATAAAAAAAGCTGTTTTGTACTTTCTGTCCATCTTTTTCCAAAACTCAACAAGCACTCTAGCTTCATAGCGAGAAAGTTTTAGACCTAAATCTGCCCAAAGACGTGCGTTTCAAGGGTTAGTTGGTGATTTTAAATTGTTTGTAGGTTTGTTTGTCTTCTTGTGTTTGTCCTCTGTTGGGCTGGTGATCTATGCAGCATGCAACTTTTAGCAGAAATACGCCTTGTTAGTAATTAATTTTGCACTTAATTTTGATTTAGTTGTAGTTTTAGTCTTTTAAAGGAAATGTGTAGCTGTTTTAGCCAAATTGTAGTCATTTGATTTCTATTAGTTTAAGTAGTTTAGTCCCAACTGTTTCTCTAATACTGTTAATGTTTGTCAGGCTCTGTGTTTGACGTGTATTCAAAGGTTGGAAATCAGAGATATGAAAGCAAAATGCATCACATTTCTTTGCTTTTAATTTTCCAAAGAAAGGAAATAAACTGGGCAGAAGAATCTCTTTTCATGACCCTGTGTGCCTGATCAATAACTCTGATTGAATCCTGTATCGACACAGTTTGTCCATAAATGTTTGACAGAAACTAACGTCATGGTGTTTGTCCTGCTTGTTGGAATAACAGAAATAAATGATTATGCCATGTTCTGGGTTTTTTTTTTTCTTTGCTACATCATGAAGGAAAATAGAAAATGAAAAACAGAAGGATTGTGAAACTAACTGATGACAAAAAAATGAGAATTGACTGTTTTTGTTTGTTTGTTTTTTCTCCTCTTCATGAAGTTGCAGGATTCTTACTAAACAGATTCTCCAAGTCGTTCCTCTTCTGTTCGTCTATCCTTTGGAATGATAAAGCCTTAAAGAAAGGTTTGGCTTTGACCACAGATGAGACATGGCCCATACACTCAAAGGACAAATACTTTTTAGATTTATATGGAATAAGAAAAAAAAGATTTAATTGAGTTTATGTCAAACTGCTTGGAGCGCCACTTCCACCTACATTTATAAGATAAAGTTACTCATACATACAGTAATCTAATGTCCTTGTGTTCTGTTGAATAAATAAATAGATTTCACTGCTTTTTAGCCGTTCTAGTGATCCGGCAGGTTGGGCCACGCTGAACTCTGTCAACAGCAGTCGGAAAAATTTGCCATGAAATTTTGTAGAAACATTCCCGGTCACCGGATCCTTTTTTCATTTTAACGCCTGCAGCTGGACAAAGTTTTTCAGATATCCTGTGAAATATCTCTGCAAACCTGATGGATTGAACTACTCACATTCAGGAGTCCCACAGGACCAGTTCTACCAACTCCTCTGACGTCTCCCCTTCTACGAGGTTTGTGGTTTTGAGAGAAACGTCTCAACAAGCGAAAGATGGATTGCCGTGAAATTTGATTCAGGTTTTCTAAGTAGGAAATGTAACGTCTTTAGCGATTCAGCTGCAAAAAAAACAAGACCATACCTCATTAACTTGTCTAAAAAAATCCAGTAGCGAACATGTTTTACCAAAATGCTTCACGAGACAACAGATAAGCTACAGGTATCATGGAATCCTGAATACGTTACAGGTGTTAAGTCACTCAGTAAACTCTTCTGATAATGAAACCTAAATGAGGCCACAGCAGGTCAATATGTGTGACAGATTGGGAATCACATCCTCATTTTCAAGCCAAATGGCTAAAAAGAAAAATCCTGTTAAGTGCCTTCAAAACTATGAGATTCCCATCAGCTGCAGCCTTCTACAGCCTATATGCAAATGTTGGCTGTTCTCACGCACACATCGAAAATAGTGAACCAAATGGTGAAATACCCTAATGACATGTTAGCACGGTGACGTCAGCACTTAGCCTGATGCGCCACCGAGGGTCTCCACGCATTAGTCAGCGCTCACACTGACAGCCCTCTCATTAATTTGAATGCAGCGTGTCCGGCAGCGCAGCGGGGGTGCTAACGCTGGCCTTGATGTCTTTGAACAAAGCTTGCTGTGGATTCACCAGCATCTGAAGCGACACGTCTCCACCACCAACACGTCTCCACCTGAAAGCGGAGGTACAAACGTGACATGCAAAAGTTGCAAGAGAAGAAACCACTGAGGCAGACGTGACTAAACTCTGGTCAACCTTGCTAGAGGACTACTCACAAAACTGGAGTTATGTCCCAACTGTAATGTAATAAAAGTGTCATGTCATCAGTTAAAAAAGTGCAACTTAGAGCAACCGATCCAGAGTTGCTTTTTAAATCAGTTCAATATGACACTAAAAAAAAAAAAAGCTTCTCCACAGTGATCATGCCTGAGAAAGAATGACAAAACAAAGCGACCAAAAAATTATCATTAAACTATTTGGCCGACAGTTTTGCAAATACAGTAAGAAGATGCCAGTTTCTGTAGCACTCCATTCAACATGATGATCTCAGCCTGGTCACCTCTATAAAATGTACTGCTTTGTCACTGCCTTTTATTTTATGTCATTTTACTGTCATTTATTTTGGTCTATTGTGTGGTTTTAGAGTGTGATAAAGATGTGTACCACTGTGGTGTAGCGCTGACTGCAGGACAAATTGCTCCTCGGGGAAAATAGGGATTATTTCAAACCTTTAGCTCATGTGAAACTACCTTGAATGGCAGACGCTTGGTGATGTATAATATTCCATATTTGTTTGTTTTTTTTAAAAGAATATTAGCTCCATATTTGTGGCTTGTGTGCTTAAAGTCCCTAAAAGTTGGAAAGGGAACACCCCAATTTGGTGAAAAATGGTAAAAATTTAGTATCTGTGGGATCTCAACATCTGTGCTGGATTGTGATCAATTGTAATGTGTTGCAATCTGGATGTTCCTTCAACAGGTTCTACCCACCTAAACACAATAGTAGCAACCTTCTGGAGCAAAACAATGCACCAAAATACTACTGGAAGATTTAAAAGAAGTGCTCAGGAATGGCTCACAGGGCAACCAAGACCCCAATGCATGATCAAGCTTCCATAAATGTGTCGTAACATTCTCGATCAATGGAGGCCCAACCTGGCAACCCACAGGAACCAAAGGATGTGTTGCAATCTGGATATTGTTTTGACAGGTACTACTCACCTAAATATGGTTCCCCCCAATGAGAACTGTAATCCCCAATGGTAGTGACTTCCCCGAGCAGGACAACACACCAAAATACCACCGATAAATCAAAAAAGTGCTGAGGAAATGGCTCACAGGACAACTAAGAGCCTAATGCATTGATCAAGCTTCCATAGAATGTGCCGTAACATTCTTATCAATGGAGGCCCAACCTGGCAACCCAGAGGAACCAAAGTCGATACCCAGAGCTACATATACTCACATTGTGGGTGTTGGGATCGCCTGATTTCTAATAATAGTGCCTGGCTGAGTGGGATCTCTGATTTCCGGTCCTTCCCTTTTCAAGAGATGCTTAATCAACTGCTAACTTGTTTGTGTAACACTCATCTAGCAGAGTCTCCCGCGGTGTAATGGAGTGTATTTTTAGTGCATGGGTTACCTCCACCATTCACATAATGACTGTATATAATGTTTCTCCTGTTGTTTCCATTGTTGTCTTGGTGTTTTTTCTCTCATATAACATCCGTCGTATACTCTGTAATCATATTTAATGGCTTGTGCTGATGTGTTTTTCCTACATTGCGGTGTTGCTGGTGTTTTTTTTATTTCTTGGGTGGTGTAATGTATGTGTGGGTGCCTGACGCTACGAGGAGCTGTGTGCCACGAGTGCGCTCAGCGGGACCTCTTTCAGCCTTTTTCTTGGACCACTGACTGTGACTATCACGGTGGCCGGAAAAATCTTCGGGGCTGTAATGAGCTAAAAATGAAGAGAGAAAAGGGCAGCAGATGTGGTGTCACCGTGGTCCGCAGTTCCAGCTCAATCTCCAATTCAAATCCCTCATTATATCCGCGGCATCTCTCGGTTCCCCGCCAGGTTATTTAGAAGCACGGCACACCAGCGCTGTCGGAGTAAAACCTATGAAAATGTAAAATATAACAACTTTGTGTAGCATTATCTAATGCCGTAGCACTTGACCTATTTGTCCTGTCATTTATTTTTTTATCTTTTCTTTTGGTTCTCTTTTCAGCTGGAGACTCATTAGAAGACTCAGGTGCCACTGAATGAAACACAAAGCATCAGCTCAACAAGGCGTGAATACAGGACGGGTGTCTGTGTCATCTTTACCAAAACAGGCCCACAAATATTATTCCTATCTGACATTTTTCACTAATAGCCTCAGTGTTGTTGTATTTTGTGATGCTTTCCTCTGTTGGAACACTGAATACAATATGCAAGACAACACTGGATCACAATAGGACACATCAACTAAGAGAACACTGCTGAGTTGAATTTATGTTGTTTGAAAAGGATGCTGCAGTTTAATGTGGTTCCAACACAGAGCATGAAACTGATGTGATGCACAGTTTATAGATATTTCTAATTTTCAACCCTTTTACATGAATAGTACAATTAAAATACACAGTTTTCATTCACACGGAGGTACGAAGAAGAATATTTTCTGCAGGATGTTTTCTTTTAGTTCCTAGAATGTTCTCTGTACAGGTAGGACAACTGCAGTGTTTGGGAATAACATTGGTAGACGGTTACACCCTAACATTCTCAAAACTGAATGCACTGAATGAGAAGGTTCTTCCATTGTTTTAATGCAACATTATGGGAACATTTTAGTCTATAATGCGTTTCCCCAACAACATCCACAATACGTCCTCGGAACATTGCAGGCCGGGTTTGTTAATATATCGCGGCACAAAAGAATTGTTTGGTCATCTGAAGTTTCAAGAGCAACTTGAAAACTTTTCTTTTTTTTTAAAGTAGAGAACATCCTCTCTCAGTTATCATGTTCATCTTATAAATGAATGTTCTATCAAGTGTTCATTGGACTAAAAAAGGTCCACCGTTAACATTTCACGTTACAGGAACGTCACAAAACATTCTGTATAAAAAAAACTGACATCTGAGACTTTGACAACATCTGGAAAAATAGTTTTTGCAGCCAGAATGTTCCACCTTTGTTACTATACTGCAGTACAGGAACGTCTTATGAGGAACATCCTGTTACCTGAGGTCTTAATAACATTTTTTAAATTATTTTTTTCTTCAGTGCTGCACTGAGAACCTCCTTTCTTTGTCATCAGTTTGGAAACACTTTACGAAAGAACTTTCTATAATGTGTTTTCTAGTTTTTTTTAAAAAAGGCAAAATGTTCCACCTTTAATACATCCCATTAAAGGAACTGGACTTTTGTCCCAACTGTGATGTAATAACAGTGTAATACTATCAGTTAAAAAAGCGCAACTTAGAGCAACCAATCCAGATTTTCCTTTTTAAATCAGGTGAATATAAGCGTTATGTATAAAAAGAGTTGTCATCTGAGGCCTCCATAATATCTGAAAAACATTTTTTTGAATGTTGCAGCCACTGATAGACATAATCCAGGTTTCTAGGTAGAATCTTTACTTACTTTGTATATATGACAGCATCGTCTGCATAGAGCTGGACGCCTCTGGGCCACTTGGAGGCAAACTATCTATAAAAAACTGAAAAGCAGTGGACCCAGGATTAAACCATGAGGACCACCCATTTTGTTGTTTAAAAGGGAGGATGTCATGTTTGATGCCCGTCTCTCTCTCTTAGAGTGCTTTATTAAAACAGCAAGAGTTAAAGTTTTCCTGCATTGTAAATAGTTTTAACTTCTTCTCCTCTTACACTTCTGTACAAACAGTATTTGCTTCCAAAAGTGGCCGATGCATGTAGTGATTTTCACAGAAGTCAGTCCT
>NW_007577801.1:747225-751744 GCF_000690725.1 Stegastes partitus | reverse complement strand
ACAAGAAGAACATTTCATGAACTATAAATGTGCAAAAAACCAGCTACAGACACAAGAAATAGTGAATTAACACCCCAGCATGGAGACTGATTTAGATCTTTGGCCCAGTATGTGTGACTGAATATGTTTCACAGCATCTCGCAGACTTAATGAGGGACTCGAGCTGGTCTGGTGTCAACCTGTGAACACGTGGGTCACACGAAATATGTATGTCGATGAGGATCCTGTGATACGGTCGAGAGCTCAGCTAAAATCATGGATCTTGAATTGAGATACTGTAGTCCAGAATATTTTAAGATTTGATCTGGTTCCTTTTGCATGAAGCTGCAATATTTTAGATCTTTAAACATCCATCAATCCCAGCTGACTTAGGGCGAAGGCAGGAGACACCCTGGAGAGGTAACCAGTCTATCCACCTTGCAGCCCTATCGTTAAACATGTGCAGATGTAAACAGTAAAATGAATGGATTTCATTTAGCCTCTTGTTAAGGTTTTTAGCACCACCCTGTGCCATGAAAAGTCAGAATTTCGGCTGTAAAATAAGGTTTATTATAAGTTCTGTTGAGTAAAAAAAAAGGAAGAAAATCTGAGAAAAGTGTTGCAAGTGTTGCGAAATGTCCTTATCAAGGAGCTCAGACAGGCGAACTCAACAACTATGAAACACAATATAAACAAAACAGCAAATAAACCAGATATTTGCACAGGCCTGATTTAATGCTGCATTTAATATGATATATAATCTCCCGAGATAATAGAAACTGCTGTAAATGAAGGATTGGGAGCAATAATTCTGCTTGTATTTCCACAGTAAAAGTTTAATGGAGAAGCATGACAGCGAGTGAAGGAAAGCAGACGGAAAAGTGAAGGACGAGGAGTCAAAGCTGGACGAATAACGAAGCGACGGGAACAAATAAATGAGTGAAGGTCATTTTTATGAGGGAGCAGACTCGGTTTTACAAAAAAACAACCTCTGAAACAGAGCGGTGTGTTTGTGGTTCTCCCAGCCAGGCAGCAGGTGCTGCTCGGGTCCCTGCTCCACTGAGCTGTGTCTGGGTGTCTGGGTGGCTTCGCTCCCAGCTGGGGCACAACAACAACAAGTCCTGGAGAGTTTGTGTGTCGTGTTCGCGTCAGCCGAGGTGAAGGGAGGTGAGCTGCCATGTGGACGAGGTGATTAGATTAGCAGCATCTGAGGCCCGGGCGCTGGGCCGGGCGTCTGACGGAGGGTCAGGCCTCGTCTCTCACTGCACTGCTCTGTGATTAGCCGCTGATGGGCGAAGTCACCCAACAGCTCGCGCCGGTGCCAACTTTTCCTTCTCGGTAAACAAGGTGACCGTGTTCCGCATTTGCCAACACGTCGCCGCTCGTTGAAAATTAATGAGCTCGCGGCCGTGGGTTTCCTGGCTGATGTATGGGTTGTGTGTACATACAGAAGAACTGGACGGTCAGCTGGCAATTTGCTCAGTTTGTTCCGCTCGTCTCTCGGGGCCGCGTTTGTGCTGATTACGAGGCTTTTTGACCCAACGCACACAGAGACGGGGCTAGATCAGTCATTTAGTGCGTTCATTTCTGGTTTTCCACTGCATCTGCCAACATGTAAAAAGCCAAATTAGGCAAAATAAACCAAAAGGCACCCAATTCAGACGCTATCATAGCATTCAACAAACGTTATGGGCAGGCAGCGACCTCCTCCATCTTCCAGTAGGCTCAATAAGCCATTATCACCCAAATTAATGTTAATGTAGCCGCAGATTAGCGCTCACAAAGTGGAACAAAAGTTGGAATTTGGAGGCTGGAGGAGGAATAAGTCAGCAGAACTTCACCCAGGAGACGTAACTGGAGTTCCAATGATAGCGTTATCTTTTAACGTAAATCTGATTTTGACTTCCCTCAATGTTTGTCTCTCGGCTTTTAGACTCTAAAACTTCTTGGCTTGGTTTAGGAAAGGTTTGTGGTTTAAACTACTTTAAACCCTGTCGCTACGTTTAAAATAAGATCAACTTTATTGATCCCTCACTGGGGAAATTTACATGTTGCAGCAGCTGGATACAGATGAGGTTTGAAAAAAGCACGACAACAAATAAAAACAAACTACAATACGGCTAAAAATAAAGATCGAGGTCTCACAAAGACGATGTACCATGCATGGTGAATTTACATGATGCATGTACGGATATGACACGTGGATATGTTGCAGAATGTCAGTAACGCTACAGCTATTAGCTATTAACGCTCAGAATGGATGATAAAGCACCTGCTGAGCTACTAGAAGGTGGAGGAGCTCCCTACTGGCCCATATGGATGAGAACAGTCTCCTTTAAATGGGCTGATAAGTTCCAAATCTGGTCCAAAAGGAAAGTTCCCCTCGTCCAAGAGGAGCTTCACATGTGCCTCATATTAAAAGCTTTCCACCAGCATGCCTGTGGATGGTCTTTATATGAAACAGCTTGTTGAAGGCCTGGACTGCTGCACTGCTTCTTCTGCTTTGTAACCTGTTAATCTCTGTATGCAAATTTGCAAATGCCAGCCCCTGCATGTGATTGGTGCTGTTGTTGTCCCACCTGCTGCTCCATCCTGTATTCGTAATGTGCTGTTAGTGCTTCATTCAGAGGCAGCTTTGGTTTAATGTGGAGCCAGCAGCTTTTAGGAAGTTTGTTTGGGGTTAGTCTAGGGATGCTGCTGGATACTTTTAGCTAGTTGTGGACACTAGATAGGGGTGCTACTCTTTGTATTGTGTTAAGTTTTGGTTTTCAAGCTTTTATTTTGTTATTGCAGGTTAGTTTAGTGTGTTTGAAACCTCCAGCAGAAGTCCCTCTTTCTGTTATAATAATTTAATTTATTTGAGGAGCATCTTCTGCCCTCAGTTCCTGCTTTTACTTTGCGGTTTTGTGATTTGTGTTCACAGCCTGTTTTCAATAAAGAACCTATTTTGATTCTGGTTTAAACAGCGACTACCTTCCTGCTCTACTTTCCTCACCCCGTAAACAGTTGGGCTGTAACAAAGCAACTGAAAAAGCAATGTCACGCTCACTCAGCAGGCTTCTGTTAAGTGGTGCTGTTCCCTGATTTAGAGAAATGGTCACCACAACAAGCACTTTATATATTTAATTTTAGGAAGGAATGGCGCGCACAAAAAAGCCACAACAAGCTGCCAAATAACAATCTTTAGGTATGTAATGATTGCACTAGTCGAGCTAGTGTCGTACGTTCCCTCTGCGCTCTGTTTCACCGTGTTTGTCTGTATGGAGGTCAGTCGGAGCAGAGCAGGTGAAGATAACCATGTTAAAGGCTTCCCAACACGCCTTAATCCATCCAATGCCAAACATGGACAGATGTTGACCTCAAACCTCTGAAAGTCAGGCCAAAATATCTGGCGTCTTTTTTTAACCCACCCAACCTGAATCTGGCGACAGCATTGAGCCGATGTGCTGCTGATGGAGGGAAGTCAGTCTCAGCCAGAACACCAGCAGCTGTGATGCTGCTGCTGCTGCAGCTGCATCCACCAACAGGCTCAGTAGGACGGGATCTGATCGTCTTGGCTCGAGATTACTGATATTGGTGAGATTAGGTGCCAAAGTAAGCTCTGCAGCTTCTGACCAAATTCTCAAACTTTTGAACTGTTTGAATATAATCAAATCAATGTATGATAACTGAGAAGTGCACCAGTATTTCTTATTAACAAACTCCACAATGTATTTTACTGATTTGTAACATATTTCAACACAATATGAAGTATTAACTAAGAGCGTGACACATTAGGAAACTGCGAAATTTGAAAAAAATGTCCCCAGTTTAGCAGTTTTTATACCTTTTGTTCCTTTTCTAAAAACAGATAATGAGACATGGAAGCAGCTCTTTTTCAATAAGCTAACTCACATGACCAACTGGCTGTTTCCACTTCTTTCGTTCTCTTTGTCTCTGGACGGCATGAAACATGTGAAACACCAGCTGGCATAGAAGGAAAATCACAAAACAATTCCTGAAGCCGTCTCTCCAAAATGTTGTTCCTTCTTTGCAAATCACTGTTTTTTTGTTTTACAGCTTCTTCGATTTCGTCTTTGTGTAACACACCCTCTAGTACCACCTTCTGAGGACACCACGCCGCCTTGTTTAGTTGCTCCAAAGCAGTTAGTAGTTCATTTTTTGTCACATTTGAAAAGTTTGCTTCAAAGTCGCTCGATAATTGTATGAAAACATGATGACTGATCTATCTGATGTTCATCTGTACCGACAGAGAGGCAGGTTTCTTTAACTTATGCTGCAACCAGACAACAGATCGAGATATTTGTTCTTCACATTGAGCCTTCATGTTCGTCTTTATAAACACACTATGATAGAAAGCAGGTAGCATCTGACATAAATCTCTATATGGGGAAAACTTTAATATGCATCAGGGGGATTTTTGTCCTGCTAAAGTTGGAACAAACTGCAATCCACTGCTGCAGAAAAAAGCTGATTGATGTAAACTCATTTCATTTACTGTCAGTATGATCGTACCATTTACGATTGCAGCAGTCGAGCT
>NW_007577801.1:742624-745890 GCF_000690725.1 Stegastes partitus | reverse complement strand
AGCTGCATCCACCAACAGGCTCAGTAGGACGGGATCTGATCGTCTTGGCTGCCGGAGAGGAAACGCTTCTCCCGGATGCTGGTGTTGGTAAGGCCAGCGGCAAAAAGTAAATAAAAAGGCACACTTTTGATCCAGTCAAACTGGAGGCAGCAGCTACAGAGAACTGAGTGAATAACAGCAGGAAACACACCAGTACCAGCTGATATAAAAGACAAAATAATTACAAGCTTCCTGAATTAAACAATCCCCGAAGGTGTCTTTCCATTTTTCTCTTGTGGACGAACAAAGTTTTGTTTGTTTCTTCTTCTTAAATGTTTCTTTGCAGTCAGAAAACAACTGTTTATTCCGATTTCTTCTTTGCTCTAAAGCAGATAATGGAAGCAAAGTCACACTTTCTTTTTTGCTTTTTAAGTTTTTTTTGTAACATCTCGCTTCAAATTTGCTCGATAATTGTACGGATGCACGGCCACTGATCTGCAAAGACACATCTTTGTGCTATCATGTTGTTTATCAGACGCTAGTTTCTGCGACGAATCTCTTTTTAAAATGGTGGCACATGAGGACAACTTTGGAGTTTTTGTTGGTGCAGTTGGGTGAATTGCTGTCCACCACTGCAGACTGATGGATCAGAAAAACCCTCAAAGTTGAGAATGAACGAGAAACCTGAAAACTATTTGTGAATGTGCGCCTTAAAAAAGTTCCACTTCAGGGAAAGCAGAAACATTATGGCCAAGAAACTAAAACTGGAGCTACATTTGGATTTGAAATGCATCGAAAACATCCTTTGAGGAGACCTGAGGCCTTTAAGAAGGTCATGCATTAGTGTGAGTAGGTCAAAAAAGCCAGTTGGAAACAGAATGTAAACACCCATTAGCGGTCAAAACCCGGCTGCTGACGTCTGAGGCAGCAGAGTTGTGGGCATTTATCAATCACTGAGGCTTACAGACTAGATTTACTGAACATTCCTCTAATCCTACAATCTGCACCATGAAGCTCCGCAGCTTTCGGACCAAATTCCCTCCTCAAACTTTCTCATTTGTGTCCTTTTTCTGTCTTTGGTTTGTCGCTGCTCGTGCGTCGCCTGCAGATCGACCCCCGAACGCTCAGGTTTCACCTTACGAGCCGCTTAAGTCCCACCGTCGCGCATCCATATTCAGCGTCCGTCTCGCATAATCTCTGTCGAGTTTCAGCATCTCCCTGTGAGCGATGCTCGTCTGTCCGTCTCGCCGGCGCCTGGCTGGGCCGGCGGCCGGGGTACCCAGGTGTGCTGCTGGAGGTACCCAGCTGTGAGGCCACCAGCCCAGGCATGAATCATAACAGCGTGGCCCTGTCATGCTGTCAGTCACGGCTGACGGAGGCCTCAGCGGGACGAACAGCGTGGAGGGTGACAGGGCGTCTGGAGTGTGATGTGTGTGTGTGTGTGTGTGTGTGTGTGTTGTTGTTGTTGCTGGTCCAGGAGGTGAACGCGGGATGTGTTGTGCGTGACTCAGTGGAGAAGCGCAGCATCAGAGAGGTGTGTGTCTCCCGAGCTGCAGAGCATTATGGTGGTGGAGCGCAGCGCCGAGGCGTAACCGGGGACGGAGAGAAACTGCCTGGTCACTCTCAGCATGAGCGACTCTCTCTCCTGCTTCAGTCCTTCAGAGGGAAACATGAACTCAGGCAGCAACTCCACTGTACGATGCAATTATTGCTGCATTATAAGCTAATCGGAAAGCATTTGCATTTCAGGATGCTTTTTTTTAAACTGCAGAACAGACAGCGTGCCTGTTTATTTCAGCTCTTTATCCTAAAACTCTAATTTCATTACTCAAAGCATCCATCAAGTGTATTTTAAAAAGCACTACACCAGTATAACTCTAATCATTCGCGGTTTTTAGATGCAAGCAGCGCTGACTTCTCAACAACTACTGGATGAAGTGTCATGAACTTTCAGATGGTTTCTAGAAGACGAATCCACTGAGTTTGAGCCACTTGACTTTAATTGCACAGCAGGTCCACGTGTTCATGGTTGTGGAAATTTTTTAAAGAAAACTTTTTTTCCCCAACTTCTCTGGCGGATTTTAATGACATTTTGTGCTCATGTTGTCCAAGTCAGTCTGTTTAATCATCACCGTNTCAGTCTCAGCCAGAACACCAGCAGCTGTGATGCTGCTGCTGCTGAAGCTGCATCCACCAACAGGCTCAGTAGGACGGGATCTGATCGTCTTGGCACTAGATTACTGATATTGATGAGATTAGGTGCCAAAGTAAGCTCTGCAACTTCTGACCAAATTCTCAAACTTTTGAACTGATGGATTATAATAGAAATCAATGTATGATAACTGAGAAGTGCACCAATATTTATTATTAACAAACGCCACGGTGTATATCAATATAATATGATGTAATAACTAAGAGCGTGACACATTAAGAAACTGCAAAATTTGAAAAATATGTCCCCAATTTAACAGTTTTTATACCCTTTGTTTCTTTTCCAAAAACACATAATGAGACATGGAAACAGCTCTTTTTCAATAAGCTAACTCACGACCAACTGGCTGTTTCCACTTCTTTCATTCTCTTTGTCCCTGGACGGCATGAAACATGAGCAACACCAGCTGGCATAGAAGGAAAATCACAAAACTATTCCTGAAGCCGTCTCTCCAAAATGTTATTTCTTCTTCGTGTTTTTGCAAATCACTTTTTTTTTTTTTTTTTGCAGCTTCTTCGATTTCGTCTTTATGTAACACACCCTCTAGTACCACCTTCTGAGGACACCACGCCGCCTTGTTTAGTTGCTCCAAAGCAGTTAGTAGTTCATTTTTTGTCACATTTCAAAAGTTTGCTTCAAAGTCGCTCGATAATTGTATGAAAACATGATGACTGATCTATCTGATGTTCATGTGTACCGACGGAGAGGCAGGTTTTTCTAACTTGTGCTGCAACCAGACAACAGATCGAGATATTTGTTCTTCACATTGTGCCTTCATGTTCATCTTTATAAACCCACTACGATAGAAAGCAGGTAGCATCTGACATAAATCACGATACGAGGAAAACTTTAATATGCATCGGGGGGATTTTTATCCTGGTAAAGTTGGATAAACTGCAATCCACTGCTGCAGAAAAAAGCTGATTGATGTAAACTTATTTCATTTACTGTCAGTATGATCGTACCATTTACAATTACAACAGTCGAGCTAGTGTCGTACGTTCCCTCTGCGCTCTGTTTCACCGTGTTTGTCTGTATGGAGGTCAGTCGGAGCAGAGCAGGTGAAGATAACCAT
>NW_007577801.1:710273-739629 GCF_000690725.1 Stegastes partitus | reverse complement strand
AAGCCGGAGAACCCGGAGAGAACCCACACTGCACGGGGAGAACATGGAGACTCCACGCAGAAAGATTCCGGTGCCCCCACCGGGACGCGAACCGGCGACCTTCTTGCTGCGAGGCAACAGTGCTACCAACTGCGCCACCCTGCAGTCCCTAAGTGCTTAGTTAGTGCTCCTGCTGTCACAACAGGGTTCATTAGGGTCTTTTGTGGCTACGTGTGAATGCAATTCGAAAATTGTTTGAGCAAAAGGTAATTTGCTAAGTTTGCACAGAGACGGTTTGCACGCCGGATGGCAACACGACGAACTTTTCAGTCACTTCAAGAGAAAACACCCTAAACCAGGGGTGTCCAATCCTGGTCCTCGAGGGCCACAATCCAGCATGTTTTAGATGTTTCCCTCGTCCAACACACCTGATTCAAATGATCAGCTCATCATCAAGCTCTGCAGAAGTCTGATAACGATCTTGATCATTTGAATCAGGTGTGTTGGAAGAGGGACACATCTAAAACATGCTGGATAGGGGCTCTCGAGGACCAGGATTGGGCACCCCTGCCCTAAACAGTACGCTGAGAGACAAACAGCAACAGGAACGCCAGCAGCAGCTTTTAGTATGTTTACGTTCTTTGCACGTTGGCAAAACTGCAACTATTTAAATTAAAATCTGTACAGAACGGTTCTTTGGCCTAAATTGTCTGTTTGTTTTTTCTTTGAGGACTGTTTTACATACAGAAATATTTTGGTTGCACTGACCACAAACTTTCAAATTAGTCTCAAAAACACATGTAAGATCGTGATAAAATCAAAATCGGGATTTTATAATAAAAACATTGTGATATGATGTTTTTGCCATATTGCCCAACCCAAATAGAAAGCCTTTATTATTATTATCAAATATACGACAAGATTCAAGGAGCAGCTCTGTTCCAGTTGTAACAGTTAAATCATTAATACCAGTTAAACAAATGAATAAACATTGCAGATGGTGGGATGCTGATAGAGGAATATAAATATGTATTATCTTTTTATTCTGTTGATTTATTACCGTGTTATTAGGCTGTTTGAATCCTGTTTGGCACAAACGCCTTTTTAAGAGTCTTCTTTTGTTCCATATATATGTTTTAAAAGCATAAAGACGTCTTGAGTTAATACCAGACTTTGCCACTGACTGTGACTCTACATCTGGTGTCAGGAGTTTGGCTTGTGTGCATTTTCTTTATACACGTTTTGTTTGCATCGATGTGATTTATCCGTCGCGTTTGACACCTGCTGAAGGTTTTAGGGTGAAACTTTGAAAACATGGTGATATATTACAACTTGCAGAAGCATTTTCCACATGTGCTCCACACGTTATAACTCCTGCTAACTTATTTTCCGTGTGCTCGTCAGCAGACCACATGTTCCTACATGAGCCTCGTTATGCAGCGACGTGTTCTCCACAGGCGACCTCAGCACAACGTTCTCTAATCAGTTTATGGCCTCGATTACTACGACTCCACTTGGATGTAGCATGATTCGGTAAAGTGTGGTTCCGTTTGGAGGAAAACAGACGATAAAAGCATGTTTTAGTCGCTGCTGCGTCAATCAGACTTTATTTCTGCAGCACTTTTCATACAATCAGAAATGCAACACAAAGTGCTTTACAGGACGTAAAAACACAATAAAACAACACAAACAGCCTCTAGAGTCACGTTATCAATAAAAGGACTCTGAGATGGTGGAACTGAAGAACCGAGGGAACACCAGATGAGATGAAATGAAATTAAATAAGCTACATAAATAAATAAATACATAAATAAGATGCCTATTGTTAAGAAAATGTAGAAATAAAATGAAGAATTTTAAAAAACAGAGGAAGAAATAATAAAAATGAATGTTTATTACATTCATTTTTATTATTACAGAACAAAAATTTAAAAAAAAAAAGGCTAAAATATGTAAACAGGTGAATAAAAGGAGAATTTAAAAAGCAGTAAATGAGTAAAATCTATCAAATCAATCAAAAGCCTAGATCTTTTTCAATTCAATTCAATTCAATTTTATTTTTATAGCGCATATTTACAACAACAAGTCATCTCATAGCGCTTGAGTTTGCTTTTTAAAAATACCAACACTATATAACACCATGATGGTCAAACTCAAGGCTTTAAGGTGTCTATTTTTTTAACAAACCATTGGTTGAAGTTAACTCTGCTCATCTCTGCATCTTACGTTCACACTGGACTCGTCTCCCTGCTCTCACCTGTACGTGACCAAAGTTTAACATCCATTATAACTTACTTGCCCTTGTCTTATCTTCCCCCCTCCACCTCCACGGCGCCGTCTCCTTCCCATTCACCGTGGCCATCCATGCGGAGGTGATGATCTGTGAGCCCACCTCTGGATGCATGCGCTGCTGAAGGAGCCATTATTCCACAGTTGGGCGGATAAAAGACTTCCCCTTGGTTCACACCTCCACGTCTCCTCATCTCCAGCCTCCAGCGTAGCAGCAGAAATATCTTTCTTCACAAATCGTAGAATCTTCACGTCACTCACAGACTCCCTTTTTTTTTATAAATGCAATTTTCACGAATAAAACGAAATGAGTCCGGTCACTTTGCTTTAAGTGGGAGTCACTTAAAATTAGGTGCGACGCTTCTCTCGTAAAAGAAAAAAAAAGGAACCTTTACCGCTCGCTCTGCCTGCAGTTAGCACATAAAGTCCTGATGTAGGTTTTTACAACGCGCAGTAACAACGCGATCCAGACCGGAGCTGTATAAACAGGCAGCGGCGCGTTGGGCTTCATTATCCAAAGTGATGTTTTATACGTATCTACGGGCAACACGCAGGATTCACACATTCCTTGTAAATGTCGTTTCATTTGCTGTCAAATTACCGTCAGCGGCGCTTAATAAAGCAGCTCAGAGGTGATGATCCATCATGTGGGTGATTAAAAGTGGTGGAAGAAGTGTTCAGATGATCTGCTATGACTCAGTGCAAACACACGTCCATCTTGTTCCAACGCCACAAAATGACGTTCCTGTACAACTAAACTGCATTCTCAGATATGTTTAGAAGAAACTGTGATTTTGTTTTAAAAAGAGAAGGCAGTGCAAACGGTACGAACGTAAACAAAGGAGGAGGAGGAGAGCCGGGATCCATGCTAAGCTAAAGGCTAACCCCTCCAGACCAGCAGGACTGTCCTCCTGCTCTCCAATGTCCGCTCCCTCCACAACAAGCTGGATGAGCTACGTTTGCTGAGAGAAACCCTCAGAGAGTGGAGGGACTGCTGAGTGTTTGCTTTAACAGAAACATGGCTCCATGACAACAACCCAGACGGACATAGAACTGGAGGAGACGACATCGTTCTGGGTGGACAGACAGACAGCTCTGGGCAGCATCTGTGGCTTCTCCATCATCACACCATCGTGTGTGTCTTTGTGTCCCTGAAGACCTACCAGGACCTGAAGAGGTTCACCATGTTCAACGAATGGCGGCGCGGCATGGAGGTAGCGCCCCCTTCAGGAGGCAGCGAGAGTGAACGTTTAGTGTCCTATCCCAGACGTGCATTCTGTAAAACCTGCTGGTTGAATAATCCTGAAGAAACACTCTCTCATCTTGCCTGTACTACTGTGTATGTACAGCAACATGACAATAAACCTGATTTGATTTGATTTGATTTGATTCGAAAGGGGTGAGAACAAAAAACTGTGGCGCAGAGGGAAAAGTGGACATTTTGACAGACCAACAACGTCTACACTTTAGCGCTGGTTGGTGGCATGAATCGGTCACCAGAAGATGAGGGTTTCTGTCCTGTGATGGATGAAAGATTCTGGTTCGCTTTTGGAAAATATTTTGCTTTCTTAGTCCCTCTCACATGTTAGGAGCTTGGTTAGGTTTAGGCATCAACGTTACTCAGTTAGGTCTTGGAATAATACGACCCTTTCACTACATGTTTGAAACATCTCCTCCATTTTTCTGGTTACCGTGGTGACAAAACATCATCCGACGCGTGATTGGTCGGCTGAAAAGGAGCAACAGTGACGCGGCGAAACAAACAGCAAACAAGTGAGAATGCAGTTTAGTTGTAAAGGAACACAGAGACTTGGCTAATCGTGGGAACACAATTTATCATCTTGAGAGAACTTCTTTAAATGTGGCACCAACCTTCACTTGGATTCAAGCAGGACCTGATTAGAACTTGGAGGTCAAAGGTCACTGTGATTTTACAAAACACGTTTTTCACCATAATTCAAGACTTTATAATAATTCCAACATTTGTTAAAGGATAAAATATAATATTTCTATTTTATTTTGTTATTAAATTACTCCTTTTGTCCTGTCTTGAGGTTCTTCACATCATTTTGTCGCCGCCTGTCTAACAGCATGTGTGGCTCCAGTTGCTTCAAACGTGTTACGTAAATTAATTTGATTTAATTTGATTTGAAAAGCGGTGACATTTTATATCCAAAAGGTCAAAGATCAGCTCCCGGTCCATCATTATATTCTGTAAAAACACTCCTCTGGTCGTTAATAAACAGAATAACTCAGGAACAGAAGGAAACGTGGCGCCTAGATTTCACATTTATTTATTAATACGAGCTCACTTAGTTGTTCTTATTTCAACTCAGCCATAATCAGAGACTATTTGATCCGTTTGCCCCTCGTCGCAAATTCTGAATCAATGACATGATGAGATACAACAGTGAACATTTCAGGCTTTTATCTTTAATAGTTCCTGAGATGTTGTCGTTCAGCTTCAGGGTTTTTTTTTTGCTTGTAAAAAACTTTCTGAAAGCGGGTCGTGGAGCAGCTTTTATGTGCGGAAGTTTTTAATATATTGAGCTAAAACTTCACAGATATCCTTATAAGTATCTATAGTTTGTGATTTTAAAAAATCAGGCAAATCAGAGATCAGAACACGAGCGATACACGCCTCCAACAACAGCTTATAAAGACGTCGGTACGTAACCTCGTGAGGGCAGAACAAAGTTAACACCACATGTAGGCCAAGAACTCTCTCATAAGTGACCTCATTTACTACGACGTCTAATTACAGAGGTTTGGGCTGTTATGTAAATGACGGTCGGTCTAATTATATTCATTATCTGCCAGGTAATCCAGGAGCGATGCAGCAGATGCGACAATGCGGCGCTAACCGAGGCTCCGAGAGCGTTTTCTGCTCTGAGTGGTACTTGTTGCATCTGGAGAGGCTGTTTGGAAAAAGCAATAATGGTGGTCCTTGAGGATATAAATTTCTTTTTTTTTTCCTTCCCTCCTTTCTTCAAGCCCCATAGACGGGAAAATTAATTCTGAGTAAAAGGGTTGCGCCTGCTTATTGCATTTTGATTTTATTGTCCTAAAGAGGCTCATTACCGACGGAAGGACGGACGGGTTCTTGGATTTGCGGCTGGAAAAGAGCCGCGGTGCAAAGACGTGAGTCAAAGATGCATTTACGGGTGATTTTAGCACGAGGATATCAGAAATCTCACCCTGGAGTTAGTAAAAAAAACTCTAAAGAGGTGCAGAACCGGGTCCGAGGTGTATCAGAGTGCACTGGATCCACAAACTGCTTCTGTGATATTTTGGAAGAGAAACAAGAAAAAGTCAAATTGGACAGTAACAGCGCTGCAAGCTGGAGCTAAAAAGGCAGCAACCATGTGAGCCAAAGATGCATTCACAGTTGATTTTAGCAAGCGGGTTTAAAGTGGAGCTGGAGTTAATGTAAGAATATCACGTCTGGGCGCTGCAAAGAAAAAGAAAAGTGCAGAAACGGATCCAAATCAAATGGAAAACAGCTTCTGCTCTATATCAGGAGAGAAAACACGCCAACGAGTATCACCTCCTATTTATTATTAACATTAAAAGAGGACATTTATATTCTACTTACATCTCAAATTGAGTCTAAGATTTCAAGAACCCACAAATCAAACATCTCAACTCTCTTATTGCAGCTGGTCCTGAGACTTTCTGATCACACAACGCTCGTTACTGTTCGGTCTCAGGCCAACGCCGCCGTCCAGCCGCTAATAAAAGTCAAATAAATTATGACATTAGCTAAAGGTCCTTATCTGGAACGACTCAAACCGAAGCTCACGACGAGCTTTAATCGCGATTCGGTCCAAGTTTCTGTGAGAGACACCAGACGTCGACTTATTGACCCCAGTTGAGCCAAAAAAGAAAGAAAAGGACAAAAGAGGAATTCTTGGACACCATCAGAAGAAAGCGTCTGTGTGCAGCGAGGTAGAAACGGAGAGAAATACTCCAAGAATTCTGATTTGTTAATCCCAAACCTCTCGGAGCCACAAGGCAGCGAAAAGCGACAGAAACGGAGCAGCCAGGTGTCCTAAAGGTGAAGCTTTAGTGCAACTAAACACAGTTTGTGGTGACAAAAAAAAAAACAAATTTCTACCCAACAAATCCTTTTCAACTTTACAAATCACACATTAGATCCAGAAAACGTAGGAGTAGCTCCAAACATGTTGTAAAAAGGTTTGTATTTAAATCACATTCTTTAAGCCAAGCATCGTCTCAGTGATTTTTACATTTTATCTACTTTATTTGCTCATTTTACTCTCTTGTACGCTTTATTATTTTACTACGACTGCTAGTCTTTATGTATGGAGCAGTGAGAGCGCCAAACTACAAAAATAAGTCAATAAAAGAAGAATAAAATAAAAGTGGGAATAAAAAGAAGAATAAATAAAATATATAAAACAAATAATGTGGCAACATAAAGCAATATTAATCAAAATGGAATCCATAAAAAAAAATAAAAGTAGAAATATAAAGACAAATAAATTAAATAATACAAATAATAATGATTTTATTTTAGTTTTAATCTTTTTTTATCATTTTTTAAATTGTTTACATTTTTATTTTTGATATATTTTTTAAAATTTATTATTTTAATTTGTTTTTTTTAAAATCATTTTTAAATTGTTTACATTTTTATTTTTAATTTACATTTTTTTATAACGTCGCTTCAAAAGCAAATGAAATATGCGCAGAAAAACGACATTCCTACTGCGCACATTTCTCTGCGCATATTTCCTTTGCTTTATTCTATTTATTCTTCTTTTTATTTCCACTTTTATTTTATTGTTCTTTTATTGATTTAATTTTGTAATTTGGCGCTCTCACTGCTCCATATGTATGTTTTATTTTATTTTTTTCCACTCGTTCTTTTATCCTTACTTTTATACGGTACATTTGGTTCTTTTATTATTTTATCTGCTGTTGTTCTATTGATTACATTTTGTAAATCTTTTACCATTTTTAACACATTTCCCCACTTTTTCCTCCTCTGGTCTTTTCAAAGGATGCTGTATAAATAAAGTTGTTATTATAAAGTTATAGTAGGAAGTTGTGGCGTCCAAACCTGATGAAGCAGAGAGCGAAAATTAAAACTGAACAACAAGCGATGAACTAAATCTAAGTCAAAGAATTCTGAGGCTCAAACCTCAACTGGTTAAACGTTCTGTCACTAACTCATATTTTCAGCCTCCTGACTGGAAATGTTTCCTAAACTGTCTTTGTCTGACCTTTTCTGGGAGAAAACAGATTTCTTTCAAAATGTAAATGAGATTAAAAAACAAAAACTCGTGCTTTTTTCTTTATGTTCTTATTCTTTTTTTTATCTGCTTCTTTTACATAATGACGTGTATTTTTTTTGCTTTTCTCGCCTCATTCTTGAATTGTTCCGTCCTTCACGGTTTACCGACGCTGACATTCATGCAAATAAAGAACACGGAGTCGCATTGAATTCAGAGAGACACGTTTTCCTTGTTTCTTCTTTTCGTGGTGGACACTGGAAGAGAGATGCTGCTGGAGGAGCAGCTCGTAGAAACGAACGAGCTTTTTGCTTTGTACAGATGTTGCAGCTGCTGTTTGATGAAACAAGACAGGGATGGATTATACAGCCACTAAAACTAAAAGACAAACCTTCCAGAAACGTCATTTTACTTCAGCTCCTGTTGTTTTCACTGAGTTTGGCATTCAGACTCCTGATACAAGCGCTCCGTTTGACTACATCCTTGAGCCGGCATTAGCTGGACGTCCACATCATTTACTCGTGAAATCACGTCCTGCTCCAACATAAACCCAAATATGAGTTGTTTGATTGCTTTATGACAGCGCTGGCTCTGCAAATGTTGACTTAGATGAAGAAACCGGGACCATCGGAGGTTAACGCTGAGTCGGCTGAGGAGCTTAACATGTGTTGTAATCTTTGGCAAAGTGACGTTTCACAAGTGGAATTTAGAAAAACAAGAACGTTGGACCGCATGGGAACAACTTTAACACTAAACGGTGACGACTGGATCAATCTAATCAGCCTCATTAATAGGAACAATAATAACAATTTAATTATAGAAGACTTTTCAGAATCAAGGTGACAAAGTGCTCCACAAGATGTTCAGGACCTGTGTGCTGTTAAAAGAACATTAAAGATCTAAAAATACAGTTAAAAATATTTTAGATTTTTAGTGTAGTCCCAGTTCAGCAAACTGCTTTAACACTAATACTTTAAAAGAGCTATTAATGGACTACATTTTTGCAGTTAACATGTAAATTATTTATTTTACTAGATATTATCTGCAATTTAACAAAAGGAAAAAAGCTTGTGAATTACAGTTAAAAACAGAAACAAAAAGGTTCGTTTTTAGTGTATTTAGCATTTTAAACATGATCCAATTGAAACAATTGGGATTTATTCAGCATATTAGACGCTCTTTGATGTATCCAAACCGTCTCAGGGGATGAGAGAAGGTTAAAGTTGAGCCCAAATCAACACCCATGGTTGAATATCCACTTTATTGTCAGTGTTTAAGGTACTTTCAGTGTGTATTATGTAGGAAAACGGTACCAGGAGGCCATTTTTTAATCACTGTTGATTCTTCCTGCCCCTGATGCAAAATACTTTTAATTTTAGCACCAATTTACGCCAAATGCCAAAACATTTAGCTTGCACTCTATGAATTTTGGTGGCATAATAACTCATTCATGCAATAAGCAGAAGGTTTACTGCGTCTCTGCATTCATGAAAACATTCTGAACAGTTTCCATTAAGGTTACAGTAGGTCTCTTATTATTAGAGGTAAATAAAGCAGATCCTAATTTTGAGAAAACGTTGCTGAGAAGACAATTAAAACCCAAATCTGACACATCTCCAAACCGATAAAATGCATTTAAACTTGTTTGAAGAAAGCAGCTTGTACATGCTAGAAAACTTCACCTCCCACATCCACCATCCTTCCCTCCACTCGCTGAAGCCCCTCTGACCTCTGCTCAGCTTCATCCCGTGTTTTTACTGTTTGTCTCAGCTCCTCGGCTCAGTCGTTGAGTTTTGTCGCCTTAATAAAAACCTCGACCAGTTTATCGGCTAATTCGTTTTTGCCGTTTTAATGAGTTTATTATTGGACTGGCCGGCTGGACGTCCGCTGAGCTGGACAAGCGACCGCCTGAAGGAGTTTTAAATGTAAGAAATGAAGATCCTTTTTCTTTTTTAATTCTTGGTTTTATGGCTTCTTGGCAAACACTCGGACTTTGCAGCGTCTGATGTTGTTCGCCCACAGAATCAGGATCAAACCGGTACCGGCCCACCAGAACTCCTCCCAGTGCTCCTAATGGCTCCGCCACTGTTCTCTGCTCACCTTTCAGTCAGGAATTTTCCAAATGTATAAAACATATAGTTGGTGCACAGAGACTGAATCAGACGTCGTGTTTTTTTAATATTGAGGAGTTAGTTTTGGAACAATTGGTATGAAAGTTTACAATAAAAACTACAAAAAAAAGCAAAATTAATTCCAGAAATAAGCAAATTGTTTGGTCATAAAGTGGAAAATGAGGAGAAGTAAAGCAGCGTCTGTGAGCTTCAATCACTTCTGCCACTCGTTTTACCTTTGATAGCAAACAACGTAACATGCTTAGACATTTTGACATTTAGTGCTCACAGCTTAGTAATTTAACACCAAACTAAAGCTTTTTTTCAGCATTACGTGTCTGTTTCGGTGCTTGTCGCGCTTCTTCAGCCGTTCTTTGGGAGTGTTTGTGTTGTGTTGGGGATGCTGTGTTTGGTCTGCAACACTGTTTATGAAGGTTTTATTAAATTACTGGCAGTATATCCTGAAGAACATTCTTTTAATTGGACCTGCTTTAGCGTATTTCTTGCAATACGTCAGTCCACTTTGATATTTCTTTGCTGTAATATTTTTGATCGGGTAAATTTGTTTGGTGGTTAGCACCGTCGCCTCGCAGCAAGTAGGTCGCCGGTTTGCATCCGGTCCTGTTGAGGACACCCGAGATCTTTCTGTGTGGAGTCTCCATGTTCTCCCCGTGCAGCGTGGGTTCTCTCCGGGTTCTCCGGCTTCCTCCCACAGTCCAGAAACATGTTGAGGTTAATTGGTGATTCTAAATTGTTCGTAGGTGTGAATGTGAGTGTGCTTGGTTGTCTGTCCCTAAGTTCGTTTTTTTATTTAGCGCAGCAGAGAGAGACAGGAAAGGGGCAGAAGATTGGGAAGAGACGTGCAGCAAAGCGTCGTGAGCGGGAGTCGAACCCACAACCGCTGCCTCGAGGAACTGTTGCCCTTGTTCATGGGTCGCCCACTCAACTAGGGGAGATATAGGGGCGCCCGTCTACACCAGATTGTTAAACTACAGATCTATTTAGAATGTCTAAATAGCTGATGTCACCTTAATAAATGTGAATAAAAAATACACATAAAACATGGCTGGTACAGTTTCCCTAAAATCACAATGTTTCTTGATTTGACCCACACTGGTAGATCTGAAACCATCTCAATGGATATACCGGTCAAATTTGACCCCAAACAGCCTCAGTGGACAAACATTTGTAGCATCTGTACAAAAATATAATATTTTTAAAAATTTTATTTTTTGTGTATTTTGGGTCATCGAATTTCAAGCTAAAAGACATTTAGGGTGTTTTTACTGCTGTAGAATGTCAAAACGGATCAAATTCGACCCGAGACCGTATGTAAGGGTTTACATTTCTTTTATTTGAGACGATTTTTTGTCAGCCGTTTGGTTTTTATGTCTTGTGCAGATATAGATGCACAAGTGGGAGGTTTTCTATCTTACGTACATACAGTACCTCCTATAGTGATGCCAATGGTGCTCATCTGTTGTTGGTTTTAATGTTGCATTTAAAGTTGTTTCGCCAAACGGCACTTGTAAGACTTTTCCATTACATTTCCTTTGCTTTCACATTTTCCTACTGAACAGCTAGGAACCTCAGAGGTGCTACGTCCTTTGTTTTGCCTCTTGCCGTTCCACGACACGTATGTGAATGCCGTTCCCTCTGTAGCGGCGAAAGGTCAACACGCCACGGCTAATAACGTTCATGATCTGTGCATCGGTTGTCTTCCTCTGCAGACGAAGCAATTACACAGAGATCTGTGGAAGACAAATTAAGGTCTCGGCGTACAGGAAGATGTTTACCGCGGTCCTGAGGAGGCCAGACGGATACAGCTGCTGCGAGGTCTATCTGTTTTCCCGACACCGATTCGATACACATCTCGACCTGGACTCAACAATTCGATGCAGCGAAGGGACGTCTTAACCGGCGATTCAGCGCCCATCTGTGTGCAACGCAACACCTGGAATCAAAAATCTGATCTGTTGTCAAGAGCGTCAGTGCGACACACGTGGTAAATGATTACATTCACCGCTGAATAAAGGTGTTACTGACTTGGAGAAGCACGCGTCAGTATTTCAATTGGTTGGATCAATACGGCTTCATCTCAGACGTTAAGCCTGTCGCATCGATTCAAATCAGTGAGTTGTTGCACACAGATCATAATGAAGCAGCAACAGTGTCGGGATTAAAGCTGCTTTTCTTTTTAGTACGGGACTGTAATGACACTTTCTGAATTGATTTATAGTCAAAATGCTTCACAGCAAATGTCTTCCAAGAGTGGATCAATGGAAAATACTTGTTAAAGGTTCTGGAAAACAATTGATATTTGTGTAGTTAGCAGATTTGGATCGCTTGCTTTATCCTCTGTCTTGTGCATTGGCATGAATGTGCACAGGACGCAACAAAATAGTGTTGTGGGAATCAGTCCCAGCCATTTTGTTTCCCACTGACAGAGCCAGGGTGGAGCATGAACCATGAACTCAGATAGATGTAGGCGCCATAATGTCACCCATTGGTTTCTGGACTTTGGAGGTTGGAATTTAGTTGTCGTCACCTTGACCCTTGGAAGCCAAATGCAAAAAGCAAGAAGTGAAACTGACTAAGAAGTCGAGGATCCTCTAAATGGTGACTTAGTAGTGGCACATAAATCACAAGGTGGCACCACTTTAAAACATCCATCCATTATCTATACACCGCTTAATCCTCACTAGGGTCACGGGGGGCTGGAGTCTATCCCAGCTGACTCAGGGCGAAGGCAGGTTCACCTGGACAGGTCACCAGTCTATCACAGGGCTACACTTAGAGACAGACAACCAAGCACACGTACATTCACACCTACGGACAATTTAGAATCACCAATTAACCTCAACATGTTATTGGACTGTGTAGGAGGAAGCAGGAGAACCCGGAGAAGAACCCAACATGCAAACTCCGTGCAGAAAGATCCCGCGTATCCTCACCTGGACCTTCTAACTGCGAGGTAAGGATGCAAACCACCGAGCCACCTTGCAGCCCGCTTTAAAACATACCCAGCTTTATCGTCTATTTTACTCTAAATGGAGCCATAATTTAGCAAATGACCACAATTCTATACTTGTTAAGTCTTAAAACGAGCAATTGGAACCATAAACTCACTGTGAAAATCTTTACTGAGGTAATAAATCAACTGAGAAGCCGGTTAATTTCCTCATAGACTTCAATACAACTGGACTTCTTTTTGCAACCAGAGAAGTCGCCCTCTGTTGGCTGTAAGAAAGAATGCAGGTTTAAGTGGCTTCCGTGTCGGCTTCATTTTTTGGATAAAGTGAATCGTTAATGTTCAGTCAACTGACGAGGAGATATTTGCTGAACATGTATTGGATCAGAATCAGATACTCCACCTTTAACTATTTTTACCCTTTTTTCAGACATATACTAGATTTTTTTAGCAAGTTTGCAGACTCAACTGAGCATTAACAACTTTTGAAATTACAAAATACAATCATATTTAGATTTAGACTCTCAGCTTAACAACTGATCTGATAACGGATACTCTTCATGATCTAAAAAGAAGTCATTTGGGGGTTTTTTTTGGCACTGCGGGTTCTTCTTGGCCACATTAGACACCTCTGTCTCGTCCACATTTGCAGTAAGACTGTGAAGTGTTTCTTCATTTATGCAGTAAAGCCTTGATGCTGCAGGTTACAGTAAACTATTGTGGGCAGACAAGACAAAACTCCAGCTTTAAACCACACCTCATGTTCTTTCTCAGTAAATGGAGTCGTTATCATTTAATGCATCTGTTCGTCTTTTTTTCTTGACTGGACAAAAAACCATTTAAATATGAGATCACTCTCATATTAACGCATTTTATCTGGAAAAAACATAAACTATGATCGTTGTTACGCCACTAATACCAGTCGCCATCAGTTAAATGTCTCGTGTGGAGGAACATTTGAACCTTTTTTATCCAGACCGCTGAGATGAGAAAACTGTGAGTCTCTCTCACTTTGAACTTCAGTAGACAGAAGACCAAAGAGAACAGCACTACTTCTTGTACGCTATCTCACCATCCACACAGTGGGAAAGGGTCTCAGCAGAACACTGTAGATAAGATAAGGGAGAGGGGTCAATGGGAAATTGATTTTTTTTTCCACTTTTGTATTTCTTTTCAGAGGCACACTGTCCTCAAAGACAGACTACAGATGAGCTATAGGCTGCCGCTGCTTGTATGTTCATCAAAGAGCTGCTCGGGCCCCTGCGGAGCGTCAGGAGGTGAGAAAAGGTGGACGGCAGGAGGCCGAGGTCACACGCCTGATAAAAGATTTAAGGTCCAACTGAACTACAAAAGTTGCTCCTTTTGTGCAGTCAAAAATCATGTCAAAGTGCTATTGAGACTTACTGTTAGCAGCTTTTTTCTTTTTTTTTTTGTTACTGACAGAAATATCAGAACTAGTCTTGTAGCTTCCAAGCCGCTGACAAGCTTCAAACACAAATCTACTCTGTGAGGTTTTATGTTGGAAAACTTAAAGAAGAAAGTCAATGGATGCTACTATGCTCACACTGCAAAAAAGGGTAGCCCAAATGTAAGATCCATCCATCCATCATCTACACACCCCTTAATCCTCACGAGGGTCATGGGGGGCTGGAGTCTATCCCAGCTGACTCAGGGTGAAGGCAGGTTCACCTGAACAGGTCACCAGTCTATCACAGGGCTACACTTAGAGACAGACAACCAAGCACACTCACATTCACACCTACGGACAATTTACAATCACCAATTAACCTCAACATGTTTTTGGACTGTGTGGGAGGAAGCCGGAGAACCCGGAGAGAACCCACGCTGCACGGAGAGAACATGGAGACTCCATGCAGAAAGATTCCGGTGCCCCCACCGGGACGCGAACCGGCGACCTTCTTGCTGCGAGACAACAGTGCTACCAACTGCGCCACCCTACAGCCCCAAATATAAGATATAAACACTAAATATGAGAAGAAAATTACTTAAAACTAGTGAAATCATCTGCCCAGTATCCAGAAAGCTTAAAATAAGCTGAAAATGCAGATTTTCAGGTCGAAATACTTCAAATCAAACTTGATATTGCCCAATAACGAGTGAAAAATACTAAATATAAGCACTTTAAAAAAAAAAAAATCCTTATTTATAGCAAATCAAGGTTTTATAAGAAGAAACACATTACTAATTTAAGTAAAGAGTAGTATCAATACGAGTGCAGTATGAGTAAACTGTGTTTTGATAGAAGTTGGTTTATCTTGAAATAAACCTAAATCCATATTAAAACTAAAGCCAAAAGCTTAAAACCAGGTTTTACTCTAAGACTAGACATCTTGACTTAAATCACAACCAGGACTGCATGTAATGGATGAAACCATGTTGTTGATATGGTGGCATATTAAGAACCCTTTATTGTGGTTCCAGCTAAATTCTTGTGCTGTGAGTTTATAACCTATTATCCTCTAGTGGTTCATGCTTATATTGGCCTAAATCATATCACATTGTGCTGTTATCTGTAATCTAAGTCACTGGTAATGAACATCCATTGAAAAAACAATATAGATTTTGTAAATATTTCTCTACCAAATGTTTTATCCATTATCGTTATCAACGCAACGGGTGAAATAAAGGTCACAGCTGATAAAGATCAGATAAAGGGCAGTGGGACGTTACTGTCACATGGTATCTTGCCAAAGGACATGGATCGGAGCATCATAATGTATAGCTACAAGACGAATAGCACGGTGTCACAGAATATATGATGTAGTACCGCAAAGCCTGGGGTACAATCTAACAAACCCAAGGTCACCACACAAACATCTGAATACCACACTGGAGCATGTGGTACCCCATCATGAAACAGCCTATGGATACTGTGATAAATGCCCCCAAGAAACCTACAAGAACATGAGGCAAACGTACCACAGAACGTATCGTACCATACCGCAGAGCCTGAGGTACAATCTTGTGGTAAATGCCCAAAAATACCCTAGAAACCTGTGAGTACCACACAAATCTACCACAGGAACATGACAAAAACATACCACAGATACCGCACAGCATTTTACCCCCAAGCGTCTAAAGGCTAGCAGCAACCGCATCCTATTGTTCGACTGTTATCACACTCTTCCTGCTCTGTAGCTGGCCGATAAGTTAATTAACTATCTAGCAAGTGCACATTTGTCCACTGAATGCTTGTTTTTGTGCCTCTTCGCCAACCGAAAGGGCAAAACAGTACATGCTCGTGCCAGGAGATAAGAGGTGGGGGACGTTAGCTAGAATGCTAATGTGTAGCTCAGTCTGCAGCTCATGTGTTACTGCTTTATATGTCGTACATGCAGCACTTTACTGTTTCTTTTGCACCTCTGGTTAGATGCAAAACTGCATTTTGTTGTCTTCGTACTTGTACTGTGCGATGACAATGTCCCACAACGGAGGCACCATCATGGCAAAAACCATTTGAGCAACACGACACGAGCAGAACTGAGGTTGAGTTTGCAGAAAATAAAGTGAAATCCCTTAAATTCTGTGGTTTTCTGGAGTGACAACACACAATCGTTCACCATCTTTGATTCTCGGCTGAACGATAAGGGCATTTAATTGCTGTTTTCTCGAGGTTGCTTCCCTCTGACAGGGCTTCGTCTCTGTGATCCCTCCCGTCCACGATGCCGCTGACATGTTGTATCTGACGGGGAGGACAGAAATCTGTGTTTGTTTGGAAATCTGGTGATGATCATAGTGTGTGGGAATCCTGGCAGAGATTTGGGTTGCTAATGAAAGTCATCTGTTGGACTGAGATAACCCCGCCAAATGTCTGCTGCTGCCTGTACAACAGAGAGAAACCAGGGAGTGTATGACAAAAAAAATAAAATAAATAAATAAAAAAAACAACTCAGCCATGTAAAAATTCATGCCATGAGCTGCGGCTATGTGATTTGAGCATTGACAAACGCGTTTAATGTTCAGCGAGTCTGTTTGCTTCCAACGTTGTGGCTCAGATTTGGCAAACTGGTCTTATCACATGTCGGCAGCGGTGGATGGAGTGAGCACATATAAAAGTAAAAGTGTAAAAACACATCATAGCTGCAGGAGAAGGGAAAAAAAAAGTGGCACATATTAGGACTTTCATCGGGGCGGTCGGCAGCGTACGAGGCGTCACGACGACCGGCTTGTTGGCGATCAGATGCAAGTAAACTGTACAGCACTGTGGGACAGATTACAATGCAATAAAAATGGCAAAAAGCTAAAGAGATTATGCAAATGGTGGCAAAAAAATTCACCTGCCAAAACCGTGACAGTGCAGGCCACGTTTGGAAACTTTAAAACTCTGCTCAAAGTGGCTTTTAGCTTTAAATAAAACCAGAACAGTAGCTTGTAACATACCGATAAAATGCATTTCATGTGAAGAAAATAAGTTTTACAAAAAGCACTGCAAAGATTTCAGCAGCAGCAATGTGTAGATTTATATGGTGGTTATTTAAACATGACATGGAACTTTGCAGATTAGTTAAAACACATCGGAGCAATAACAGGTGATAATAATAATGCAGCTGAAGGAAAAGGAAACGTCTTTTAAAGTTTAGTTCGCACCTGCAGCACGTGTCTATATGACATAGTTGGTCCTAGTTGCTGCACAGTTACGGCAATTTGGACCAGAAACAGGTGCGTGTGTGATTTTATGTTATTTGAGATCGGAGCTGCTGCTGAAGGCGACAGAACTGATCGTTAAAATGATTTATTGAACAGCTGAGTGATGCTAAACGTGCAGGTGCTTGATTTATCGTTACTTTACCTACTTTTTATTACGTGTAACCGTCGATTGTTGGTCTCTTAATGTGTCACAGGTTAGTAGTTTTCTCTCATTTTACCCAAATGCTACACTGATTATTAGCGATTTTGTGCATCGTGTGTCATACTAGTGGTGACTTTACTGAGAAACTGTCCAGTTGTAACATGTAAACAGGTGACAAATCAACCCTCTGAACCTCCAAGCAATTTCTGGCCATTTGTTTTTTGCTCCTGTCACATTTTTATTCACTGGGAGCTCTAAAGAAACAGCTCAATCACAGCTAGAAGTAGAGAAAACTCAACATTGTCGTGACAAAATTAAAATCCTACAAAAACACTGCCATCATCTTGTACAACATTTTTCCTCGTGGCCAACATTTATCACCAATGCTGGAAGAAAAATGGGCGGTTCCACATGAGGCTTCTTGACTCGGCATATTTACATTTTTACTCTATCTACAAAGGAGGGGTTCTAGAAAGATCTAGACAGATATACAATCGTGCTAAGACTCGTCTCGTCTTAGTCTGTGGGGGATCGTCAATGGAGAGCCGTAGTCATGTTGTTGATAACGAATGAATTAAGACAGTTGGACGGGATTCAGCCCTGAGGCCTCCCTGCCAATTTGTCCCAGTTGCAACTTGCAGCCTTAAGCAAGTCAACTGAAGAGGGTTTTGTTGCTATAACTTCATATTAAAACACAAGCATGCATGTGCATTGGGCTGCACAATTTGGGAGCAAAGCTAGAAGCTAGAAAACTGTTCTGGCTCATCCTCCAGGCGAGAAGTTGTCATTACAATGAGTAAGCGCCATCTTTTAGTGTAAGCTTCCATACATATCCATGGATAAACGTCCCTGTTCACCTGCTAAACACCTTGTTAAAACTCTGAATATAACACAGATACGACCTGTTTAAACCACAGTTGCAATACCGCTTTTGGCCACTACACATAGCTTCACAACTTTTCCAACAGAATGAAGCTTTTTTTATTCACAATAAGCGCATGGTTTAGAAAAAGATCACCAGAATTAACAGCATCTACCATCAAGTATCACGGCGGTGTTGTGACATTTTGTCTCGCCCTTCTGGTAACGAAAGCAATCACTCAAACACTGTCAACACGTACTTAGGACATATGCATCCATGTCTTTCTTTTTTCGACTGTACTCCATCTTCTGAATGTTTCATTTTTCATCTGGAGCATCAGAAACGTTTCTGAGTTGCTTCCAACTCCAGCGTCCTCCAACAGTTGCTCCCTTTTTCAACCGTTGCTGGAAATTCCACTGCTTGGATGTGTCATAAAACGCCGGTTTACTACGAAATACAGAAAGATCCACCTGTCGCCAGTAGGCTCAAGCAGCACTGCGTGAACTCGTCTGACCATGTGAAACCCACTGCACTCCAGCTTTAATACTTCCTGGAAGCAGCGAAAGTCGACAGCTGGAGTATATTGAGCAGGGAGAGGAAAAAACAAGCCTTGCAGATTTTACAGGCCTCGCTCAAACGGACAGTGAGCGCAAAATCCTAATCCAAATGAACACAGACATCATGAAACACAGTCAGGCAGTGAACAGGTACAGTGGCAGCTGTATGCATGATTGGAGGCTACTTTGGAGGCGAACCAAGCTCCTGTTTTTCTCCCATCCATTGGGAATATGAGCCCAGTGTGCATGCTGTCCATTCATCATGTCACTATCGCCTTCTTTTCAATGTTGCGGGTGTGAAGCAGGACCAGGTGTGGCCAAGAATTGTCACCATACGGAGCCAATTTGTGGCTCCAGACGCAGGTGTTGGTCCAGACATTTTCCCTTTGCTTCCTCCTGGTAAACAAAGGTGGATGTTGTCCCATTTTGAACTTAATTAATCTAATGCTTCTATCCTATTCACCTCCCTACAATCCTCATTAAAGCCTGCCTTTGCCACAGAGCAGTCGATAGCTGTAATCAAGACAGAAAAGAAAAAAAAAATAGAGTTTAAGATCAACAAGACTAAAGCATGGAGGAGCTGTGTTTAAAAGTGCTCATGCTAAAAAAAGAAGAAACCGACTTATCTGCTTTGCATTTCTTGTTCCCTTGCATGTCACTATCTTTTGTTCCACCCCCTAAAGGTAATTCTTTAAACAAGAAAATAAGCTATGAAATCACGGTGAGCCGTTCCTCATGCACTATTCAGAGATTTTCAGGTTAGAGGAAAGGCCTTTGGCGAATATCTGGCTTTCTACGTGTATATTTAAAGTTTAAAAGCACGGGGAGTTATTCATACACAGGAAGTCCTGCACTCTGGGTTTCTTGCCAGCGAGCAGCCTCGGCCTTTGTGTGCTCGCGACAGAGTCGTATTGTCATTAGAAAGCACTCTCCTGCACTCTCCTGCTCATCGGGATTCGAGGACGGAGCTCCCCCGCAGCTAAAGGCGACACATTGACATTCCTGTGGATGCTCGGTGCCCCCTGGTTCTCAAAGTCGGGAACCGGGGGAGGAAGCGCTGGTTGACATCAGAGAGAATTACTGAAGGGGAAGAGGCAGAGAGGGGGAGAGTGTCACCTTATTATAACCTGACCCTAGGGCACCGGATTCCTATCAGCGAGAGCTCAGGAGCTGGTCACTTATGTGATGTAGCACACACTGAGACAAACACATACATGAATCCCTCATAAGTGGAAGAAAATAAATAAAAAATCTGGGGCAGGGGTGAAATGAATAGCTGAGCTGCTGTTTAGCAAGACAGAAGCGGTGCACATGAATGTCAAGCAGGAAGGGCCTGACAACAGAGGGATTCCAAATCAATAGAGCTTGTTTTAGAGCAATCCATAGAATATAAAAGATGGATGCAGCAGAAGTGACATGAACCTGCATTCTCTCTAACAGCCAGCAGGGGGCGAACCCCAGTCGTATAGAAGTCTATGAGAAAATGACTCAACTTCTCACTTGATTTCTTACCTCAGTAAACATTTTACTCATCGCTTTATGGTCCCAGTTATTTGCTTTAAGACTTTTTGAATGCAGCACGATGTTGAATTTGAGAATTATGAAGAAAAACAGACGATAAAGCGGGTTATGCTCAAAGGCACAGCAACCTCGTGATTGACAAGTCACTACTGTATCTTGATGTTTCTGAGTTCTCCTTCAGATCCATCCTTCATTTATTATATCCAGGCTCCAAAAGAACAACATGGCAACAGCTTAGGTCCCAAACCAAAGGCCACAGTTAAAACATCCATCTTTTATATATAAAACATGTCAAAATCTGCTTGGTTATTTGCAATAAGATAGGGAATTTTGGTGTCACAAGTTTTGTGAAATGTTATGAAACATGCAGAAGAGAAGTTAAATTATCAAAAACAAAAACAAAACCCTTATTTGCATTCATTTCCAGAACAGATATTTGAACACTGGATAAAACCTGCTTCAAATTGCTGTTTCATTTTGTTGACATATTAAAGAGGAGATTTTGGATATCTCATTTTATTACTCCATGAATCTGTAAATACTCTCAATAGCCAGGAGAAAAATATCTTTGTTTTCAAGTATTAAATGTTCTCTAAATCAGGTTATATATGAAAAAACTCTTCAGAAAAGGAACCTAAACTGTGAAGCCTGCTGCCAGTAAACGCTGCTGAAGTGGAGATTTGTGGCTCAGAATCTAAGAAATAAACTCATTTTGAGAAAACAGCCGTGATAGAGATGCATTATAACTGAAATATACAGACGCAAGTAAAGACAAAGTGTAGAAAAATAAGCAAATAAATGTGTATTATTGTTGTTTTCTCTCCACTAGTGTGAAATAAGACATTTTATGGAAGTGAAATATCCCAAAGTCTCAATATTTAAACTATTAAAATGAGAGTCGTCTCTCTAAGAAAAAAAAACGACATTATTTCTCTTACAAAAAAGAACAACAGAGGATTTTAAAACTGGTTTGTATGTTCTATTCATTTTAAATGACGTGTCAAAACCTCACTAATGTTCTGTTTGTTCTTATCTTTTACATCAAGTTGCATAAATTAACTGTCAAACAATGTTTTTGTGATGTTACAAGTTAAAATGACTTCCTCACAGACTTATGGACTTCAGTGATGCAATAAATCTCTTTAATTGCTGCCTGTTTTTCATGTTTAGCTCAGTGAAATATTAAACAAACTGCAAATAGTTACGCTTAAATCTTGCTGCTTTTTTGTTCCCTGCATCTGCTGCTGATCTGCTCTCGCTGCTCTGAATCATGTGATTATTTATTATTGCTACCTGTGCTTCAACTCGACTACTTTCTTTTGCAGCCGTAATTTTTCTCGAGCACGCTTTTTAGCTCCTCCAGTCTCCGCCATTGTAATTCCGGTCGGCACGAAAACACTGAAAACCCCAAATTTCTGCGGACGACAAGGACGAAAGCGCCCCGGATGAGAACATCAGCTAAAGATAATAGAAGAAAAAGCGGCGGTCCAAGCAGCGAGAGCCGCACAAGGACTTTCGAAAGGTGAAATTATGCTTGATTATATGAGTGTGGAGCGGGCTTTAAGAACGGAATGACATTCGCCGGCCCGGAGAGCAACCGTGAATGAAGAATGAGAGAATCGGCGGGTGGAAGCAGAAGGTGCAAATCCCTAAAAATACCTGAAAACCCTCCTTTTTCTCTCGTCTCTAATCTCTGCAGCTTCTCCTTAAACAACAATCGAACACACAAACGAAAAACAGAGGGATGCATGCACGACGTCCTGTCACTTGGTTTCTTGTTATTAATCTTAACCCCGTGCTGCTCTTTTTTTTTTTTTTTTTCCTCGAGTCGCTGCTGCTGAATGACAACCGGCTCGCTCGCCGCGGTAAGACGGAGGCTTTGAGCCCGGAGGCCGTCGAGCTTTATCTCCGGCCTGAGAGAAACTCAGCCGGCGGCGCTGATAAACCCGGACCTGCACGTGCGCACAGATCGTGCACGCTCACGGCAACATAATGGAATAAATTCACCGTGTCTGTGCCGGGTGGAATTATAAAGTAACATCCGTGGCCGAGTGCGTGGCTACAGCAGGAAGATAATGATGTTTTTTTTTTTTTTTTGGCTCGTCTCTGCCGGTGATTTATGATCACGTTGGGGACTCGCTCGGGGCTCCTGAGGGCCGTGTTGTGTTTTTTTTTTTTTTTGGACGACGCTGTTTTATTTTCATTAGACTGTCAAAGCTGAAGAGGACTCCGGACATGTGTTCACGCACTCTGAATACCAACAATGGGCAAACATTCGGCGCTGTACAGAGGAAGCTGCATGCACGCTGTTCGACGTGGAATATGAAATAAGTTGCCGATGAGGTAAACTCCGGGAGGCAAATCCACGTCGTGTCCACTCATGCATCAACATCACATGAGTTGAGAGAAGGGAAAGTGACATTTAGAAGGAATTAGCCCTCATTTCTACAAGTGTCACCAACCGGTTTGGATGTAGTTTTACACCCGAAGCGAGCGGCCAAGAGGAGCTACAACCTGTCTCTTCTGCTTTCACACATCCTGAGGTGCACCAACGTAATTGCTCCTCTTTCTTTTATGTAATAAGAGTCCCGAGTAATTTCCGACCCTCTGCTGCTCCCTGACACGGCGCTATGAGGGATACGCCGGCTCCTCGTCATTACTCATGTAATCTGCTGACGGAAACGGAGCAGACTGCGCGGGTCCGGAGAGGACCCGGCGGACGGCCCGGCACCGGCCAACAGCAGCAGGATGTGGAAACCCGGTTCATGAGGTGTTGCTGGACGGGGACAACAGGCTTCTTGCTCATGAGGTCACTCCGCAGCGGTCGGGCCGGGAAATCTCCCGGCGACGGGTTTGTGGTTACAAGCGGTCCTGGTTCTGGAAAAGGGCGCGTACATGACTTTTCCACCTTGCTGGTATTTCATGATTAAGCTGAAACGGTCCCACGGGGAACATGTGGGAGACTTCGTTTCCCTTAAAGGAGCTCTAAGCTATTTTCTGAGCTTTCTTTCTGAATCTCTAAAACACCCCGTGTGCAGGGGTGGACGGACAAGTGGACTCAGTTTTCCAGTTCCTAAACGCCCCCTCTAGTGAAAATTAACTTTTTTTTCCACCTTGTAACATGTCCATATGGGGTTTCTTATATTCTGGAAGACACATCATGAGCAAAATAATCAGCCGACACATTAGTTGAGCATTTTCGCAGCCTCAAAATCACAGATTCAGGCTCACACATGAAACAGACGAAATCCCTTCGACTTGCAAGATGTCTCTCATAATCCGCTTTCTGGTTTCTGGTTCTGCTACGTGTGATTAAACACCTCCAGTATTAACATTTGCCGTGGTTTTGTACAAAGTAGTTTCACAGTGTTTGAGCAGGTGAGCCGGTGTGCTTGAACTGCAGCGAGTGGCAGAGACAGGCTGTAGACAGAGACATGGACTTCATAGATCTGTACATTCTAGAGAGAGCAACAGTGTACGGCCACATTTAGGTTATTTTAAAGAACTAAGAGGTTATTTTCATGAAGAAAAACTTGTAAAAGTGCAACTTTAAAAACTCATTTCTGTGTATCAGAGGTTTAATCTATGACTGAGGAGAGGAACATTAACTCAGATGTCAAATGGGGAATCAACTGTCACACGAGAATTAAGAAGGGAAAAGGAAAGAAAGTTGTACAAATTTGGGATACCTTTGTTAGCTACCAAAAAATGCAACGTGTATGGGCCTCAAATAGTTATTTAAAAGAATGTCGAGAACATCTAGGCCAGGAGTTGGCAATCCTGGTCCTTGAGGGCCAGGATTGCCCACCCCTGATCTAGGCAGTGGCTAAACTCCAGGTAACACAAAAACGAGCAGGAGGTGGAGCATGAGTGGAGATTAGGTGAGTCATGAACTGTCCTATGATGGTACCGAAATGTCACTCAAATCGGTTTATGCATAACTTTAAGCATTAATACAATTTAAACAAATGAGTTATATAAACATTCTCCCTCCATATAGTTATCATGCATATGGGAAGTAGCCATAGAGACAAAAACGGGTTTTGTACCAGGCTGTAAACATGTTTACTTCTGCTGTTAAGTTGGACATTTTAACCTGAAAGTCTATGGAGGTTGACTCACTATTAGAGCCAGCCCCTAGTGGACATTTGAGGAACTGCCCTGTTTTAGTCACTTATATGTCGGCTTCAATGTTTAGTTCCAGAGTTTAAATTAAATATCTCTAGAACACATTGGAGGTATATCTTCAGATTTGCCCTTGGACTCAAGGAATTCCTTGATTTAGTCCCTTCAACCTCATGTTCTTCCAATTCTTGTAAATGCAGTAAATCAGGAATTTAAGTTGGTCGTGACGCTGATTGATCTCAGAAAAGAAAAAGCTCTGTCGCACCTCTTCATGAAAAACAATGATAGTGGTTTGCATCCACAATAGTGTCATTACAAAGTAACGCTGTCATGTAAAATGGTTTATTGAAGTAATTAGGACAAAAAAACAAATTAGGAATTCTTTTAACAAGTTCTTTGTTTGGTCATCACAGTAAATGCTTATATTAAAAGAATATGTTGCTGCATTTTCTACGTTCCATACATTCAGAATGTGAATAAATGCACAAGGACAACAGCCAGGGAAAAAAAAATAGAAGCTTTGGTGGAAGATAGAATAAATTAGTGGAGGTCCTGGTAATATTTTAAAGTCAGCCTCAGTCTGAGTTATCACACTCACCAAATTGCTGCATATTATTAGTCTGCTACAGTTAATGCCTGTTTTGTCACCTCCTTGTGAAATCTGCAGCTAATAAACGCAGACTGGAAAAAACACGCTGCAGCGGACGATTGCATGAATAAGAGAAGGCATAAATTTGCTTTTGTGTTGAGTCTGAAATAACCTTAAGCAGCAGAAGCTCGAGCCAAAACACACTTAGCATTTTCAAAAAATTACATTATTCTTATTTTTTTTTTTGCCTCGCAAATTGCTTAATGGTCCTTTTTAAAAATCATGTTTAAATAATTTCCCTGTCCACTGGGCTACTTTATATTCCACACAGAGAAAAGAAAAAGTCCTCTGACACGGCGCTTGTACAGAACTGTGCAAAGCTTTTAGGACCTAGACGTGAAGTAAGGAGGCTTAAAAAATAACGATGTGAAGAGTTTTTGTTTATAAATTAACGTCGCACAACATGCAGTAGTCAGAACTAGTTAGAGGTTAGATTGTTCTGAGTTCTTCCGTGGATTTCGGTAATCTCAGTGTGTTCTGTTTGTCTGACTTCATGATGCTGAGGTCAGAGTTCTTGTTGCAGGACTCGTTCTACTGCTGAAAACACTTCTTGGCTTTGTCTTTGGGCTCACTATGAATTTGGAACCAACTCACTGATGGTATTAATATGAAACTTGAGCATCTAGTGCCTAAAATATTGTCAGAATTAGGAACATGCTAAAACTACGTCATGCATTTGTTGCTTCTCGGCTGGTCATTGTAGTTTGTTATTATCAAGATCTCTGAAAACTCTCCAGTTGATCTTAAATGCTGCAAAAGAAGTCATATTTCTTCCTTATTACCCTCTCCCCATCGGGTCCCTGTGAAATCCAAAATCAAGTTCAAATATGTTAAAGACTTAATACCCTTCCAATAGAGCACTACGTTCTCAGACTGCAGGTTTACTTGTGGTTCATATTGTTTCTAAAAGCAGAATAAGAGTCAGATGCTTCCGTTGTCAGGCTCTTCTGCTGTGGAATCAGCTCCCGGTTTGGGTTCAAGAGGTAGAAACCATCTGCACTCTTATGTTTAGGGTTAAAACTTTACTTTTTTAGGTAAAGCTGATAGTCAGAGTTGAATCCTGAACCATCTCTTAAAGGTCCCATATTGTGCCTTTGTCATGAACTCACTCACAGAACAGGTGGACACAAATGCTCGACTCAGAATAGGTTCGGGCAAAAAGGCAGGTTAAATGTCAGACAGGGTTTGGTACACAGGAGGTCAATCAGACAAGGCAGAGGTATCCAGGAATCGACAGGCAAAAAGGCCAAAAAACAGAAATGAGGTCGTGAACAAAACAGACTATGACTTGACAACGCTGGACTGAGAAGTACAACGAACTGGCAACGAGACAGTGAGACACACAAGGTAATATACACGAGGTAACAAGGGGAGATGGGAAACAGGTGAGGGAAAGCCATGAGGGAGCAGGTGTGACGAGACAGGTGCAGGAAGTAAATCTAAGACAAAGACAATCGATCAATGACTTCAAAATAAAACAGGGAAGACGAGACATAAAATGTGCACACATGGACAGAGACTTGACAGACAAGACAGCCTTATGTCTTATAGCAGAAAACACCACAGATATGATTGATTTCACCAGTTCTGTGAGCTTTCCAGGCTCTTCTAAATGGGCTGTTTACTGCTGAAAACCAACGAGCTGCTCCATGTTTTCTACATCTGTCGAATTCGTACTTGCTTGTGATGCTGGGAGGCCAACTAGTTGTGGGACGACTTGATATATGGAAGAAATGCCGTCTTCACATATTAACAGCTTTAATTTTACACCTTAAAGTTTCTAACAGGCAGAAAACACTAGTGAAAATGGATTTTCACCATATGGGACCTTTAAGTCTTGACTATGCTCCAGTGTAGACGGACAGCTGTGGACACCGTTGGACATGTAGTTGCTGTGACTACGCTGCTTTTCTAGGACTTTTGGGAATCTGCTTGGAGAGAAGATGAATTTTATCCCACACAGACCAGCGTGTGCTCACAGATGTGGAAAGTACAACACTGGCTTTTTATTTGCACTGTACTGACGCTGGAAGAACGGTGTTTTGTTTTTTGTTTTGTATGCAAATGCACAAGATATGACAAAAAAACACCTCTTAAGTCTTGGCCTTGGCCGTGTTCCTACAGGCCTGGACTACTGGAGGACGTTTCCATGATGCACTGAGCACCTTTACTCTTTTTCTTTCTACATACATTTCTATACAATTGCACGTCACTAAATGGAGTTTTCTTTCTCCCAAAGTTTGCATTTTGTTCTCTCTGCAGGTATGTTTGACTATGAAGCTGCACATTTCTTTGTCTGCGATCCTTTTCTCTCCTTCAGCTTCGCCCCAATAGAATTTGTTGTGTTTCTTTCTATAATGTAATACTGCAAGGTCTTCACCTTCGCTATGTGCAGAGTCGTGATGACTGACGCTGCGGATTGGCACTTTTGAAATTAATCGAATTGAATTAAAACATTCGTACAGTTCAGCGTGTACGCCTCGGTCCAACTGAAGACATTGTTCACTGACATTTCAGCACAAAGAAGGATGTCACTTCGCTCTGAGCGCCGAACACAAAATCTGTCATTTCTCAGCGGCGTAAACGCTGCAAACAAACATGCCTTTGTCCTCTGGAGGAAAACACGCCGTAACATAAAACAAAAGGACAATTCCAATCTGCACGAAAATCAATACGAAGCCTCGGATGCTGAATAAAACATATGAGCGAGAACAACCGTGTCAGCACATGACAGTAGTCACCGAAAAGTAAATCAAAGGAAATAATACATTTTTTTGTCAGATGACATTGTCACGGAACGTCAGAAAGCAGCCGCTCAGGCAACAAAACAAATCCCTCAGCGTGTGCCACAGAAACCCATTTTTCTAATTAGTCATCAGCCAATAAAACAGCAGAGAGATCGAAGAGCACAAAACACGAAGCACCGGGGCATTTTTTTTTTATGATAATAGCCGGTGTGAGAGACAGTTTTACGAGACAAAGAAGAATAACACATCTGCAGTGTGTTCAAGGGTCCCCGGGAGTGTCCAATTAGAGAAATACGAAGCTGAGCACGTTTAGAGCTAACATTCTGTGACACTCAGCCTCCTACCATCTTGTAAAAATGAGGGAAAAGGTGTGAAACAAACACCCAATTAATTTAATTGGGTCTTTTAAAGTCAGGTGCAAAAGGGCCAAATTTATCACAGACTTTAGTTTTTTTGTCTTTTCAGATTTCCAACCGAAATACAGGGGCGTAAATCAAACAGTTCTTTTTAAAAGCACAATAGTGTTTAATTAAGGTAATAAAGCCAATCATTGTACAATCACCTTTGATACTGTGGAGCTGTGAAAATGTGTTCGACCTCCTTCCCTCCTGATTCCTTCTCGTTTTGTGTGTCTCACGTAATAGCCTGTGTCAGATCTGCAAGCTATGTAAATGTAACATAAAACAAAGGCGGTCTGAGTAGAGGCCCAAACACAACTTTTAATTGTCTATCAAAGCAAAAAGCTTATTAAACACAAACTTTTTCCTTTACGTATCGGCCATATAGGTAACTTTTTATCTGCAGTCTCTGTCAGGTTGTTGGCATAAAACACATAAAGCACAGACGATTAGAAAAACGCTAACAGAGCCTCTAACGTATTATACCTGATACCATGTTTGATTATGTAGAAACCACTGTTTTATAGATTTAGAGAAAGAGTTGAGAGATTGCGTGTTCCTTACTGTCCTGGTGTTGGTATCAGATTCACTTTGTGTCCTGCATTTACTGACAACACATCCTCTGAGCTTCAACATTGCTCAACAAGAAGGCCGGTACAACTGGAGTTACTTCCAGTAATATTAGACGACCAGCGAATGTAGTAGTCGTTCCATAAAGATACCTCGACTGTTAACATCTAACGTGGCCTCATAGCTAAATAAAGTTTGTCTGTTGGAGATTTGAATACTGGAGACACAACTGAGGTTGTTTATTTATCACAGTGTTGCTGCACTTTTTGGACTCCATTGGTAGGTTTTCCACACAGACTGTATAAAACAGATGGATGTAGCGATCATGACGTCACCCATTGGTTTGTGGACTACCGTTGTGAATTCCAGAGTTTGGCATTTGACCATTGCCATGTTGGTTTGAAACTAGACGTAATGAGCGAGGGGTGGATCAGTTAACCTCCAAATAACTCCGTCCTGAAACACAGCTTGCTTTATCGTCTATTTTCCTCTAAATGGGATCCTAATGT
>NW_007577801.1:701101-709573 GCF_000690725.1 Stegastes partitus | reverse complement strand
ACACATTGTTGTCGTCTATATATGTGTGTGCATCACGAATGCATCAGCAACGTATGAGACAGCTGCGTTTGACATTTGCATTTATTATATGTAGAGCTCTGTCTCTACACAAACATTTGCTCGTCTAAATGGTTGTCTGCAGCACAAACACACGGCACACATCCCCTTCAACAACACACTCATAATACGTTATGTCATCAGTAAACACAGAACAGGCAGGCCGAGCACATCTGGTACCTACACCACTATGTGCTGCTCCATACAAAAAAAAGCTGACTGCCCAAAGGCGTTCAGTCTTTTTAACTCCTTTAGTGAGTCAGCTGGCAGCATTTGTTGTTGTGTTCATTTATTTATTAGGCTATAGGGTGAACGGTGCTCTTGTGGGATATAGACGGAAAAAGATGTGTTTGGGAGGCAGCTTTTGTGGCTTTTTCAGTTCATGCAGCGCTTCCTTTATATGGAAGACACTGATCATCTGATCAATCATTTATCGCTCCCACACGCAGGACGTCCTTCACTTGGATTCAACCAAGTTTACAGTTTATTTAACAGTATGAACTCTGGAAGACGCCGATCAAACATCTGATCAATCATTTATCGTGTGGACTGTCTTTTGTCTCTCGCCTCCACACGCTGGATGTTTTATTTTAGGACTCATCACAGCGTAGAGTGTACAATTTAGCAGCACTGCTTTTAGGAAGCATTTATCTTGTTTCCGGTCCCTTTATTGTCCTTAATTGCACAGTTTTAGTGGCACAGTTGGTGTTTGTTTGTGTTGAATCATTTTGGGCCACAGTGTCAGGGTTGATATTTCCGTCCCTGAAACCAAACACCGATTTATACAAGAACATCGTAGCTACAGTCAAGCACGGAGGTGGCATCATGATCTTGTGGGGATATTCTGCTGTTTCATGTCACTATAAGTGATTTCTGCTCTCGGACAGGAAGAGGACGTCAGTCATGAGTCTGAGCTCAAGTGTAGCTGAGTTATGATCTCAAGCACAACAACAGGTCCACCGTTCAGTGGCTGAAAGGGAAAAAAAATTAGTGTCAAAGTCCGAACCTGAAAAGAGCAGTTCACTCTCCAATGGGGCTCCACCAATGCATTGCTGCAAAGGATATTGACCCAAAGTTCCACCACATCAGTGTCAGACACCGATCTCCAGTTATCAGAAGCATTTGGTTGCAGTTGTTGCTGCTAAATGTGGCGTAACCAGCGATTAAGTTGTGGTGCTACTTCTTCACATCGGCGATTTAGATAGTAGACAATCTACTTGCTTCAATACATACAGTTTAAAACTTGTATTTTTCTGTTTACCAGGGCTGCCTTTGTTGCGTGTTAGAGCTCATACAGTTTAGTATAAAATAAACACAACAATAGAAGCACTCAGTAGGGGTTTGAATACGTTTTCATGGAACTATAACTGAGTTTAACAACTTTTGGCCGCTAAACCTCCTAAAATGCAAGAATATGTCATATTTACATGATCCGTGGCAATATAAGACAGTCTTATTTGCATAGTGCGTGCTCTCTGGGTTCTGTTTTTAACCATTTGTGTTTCACAGCAAACAAGTGCACGGAACAATCCAGCCTGAGCAAATCTGTGCTGCGGTTCATCCATTTGGTTGTTATGCAGGATACAAGTCATACTTTCCACTCAGGGACAGAAACTACCGGCAGCTCCATAACAGAAGGATGAACAATAACGCCGGTTCCAAATCATGTTTCGTTTACAGTTAGTTTAGTTCCACGAATATCAAAACGCAATGAACTCTGTTGTAATAAAAGTAAAGAAGACGATGCTTGTGAGATTTAAATCCATCTGACACCTGCAGATGTGAAAATGTACAGGACATTTATATGAAATTTAAGGAGCTGGTGAGTGTTTTTTGTTTAAAAATTAGGCCCAATCACGAGCAAAGTAACAGAAATGAAATATGTTATCTACTGTCATTACAAGTTTGATATCCTGTCACAATAAAAGTGAAGTAAGCAACGTAAACGGTTCCTGAAATAGAGAAAAACATGATATTTTCTCCATATTATGATCTATGATGGATGTGGGTGTACCAGTTTATTTTTTTCTTTGTACTTTAGTCGTCACTTTCTAGCAGAGATGAATTACTAGCATTTAAAGTGAAGCAGCGTTCAGTCTCCAGTTCGAGGTCGGCGCACTGCACAGCAATAATCTCCTAAAAGTGCGAACATGAGAATATTTTTTTTTTCCCCCAACATCAGTATCAGATGTTTGGATCAGAGTCCTTTTATTAACCTTTATGGGTCAGCTACATGAATCAATATAAAACAGAAAAACACCGAGTTGATTAAATCAAGCAGCGGGACGCAGCTGTCAAGTCCTATCATTTCCTGTGGGTCTGAAAGCACAGGGGAAATTACTGCTGGTGAAACCACCGCAGTGTCCACTGTCTCTCCATGTGGGGAAAAACCACGCAAAGCAAGAGCAAACAAAAGGAAAAAAAAAACACACACACACACACACAAGTGCGTTTCATGACTTTTAGACGTCAAAACAGCCTCTGACATGTTATAAATAATTCTAAAAGTCTAACATCCACCGGGGAGGGGATGTTTTTATTCTTGTTACGGCAAAAAAATAAGACATTTGCAGGGAATTTTGCACAGCAGCAGCAGCAGCAAAACCCAGTCCTGCCTGTACAGTATATTGTGTGAAAGCAGATTTACAGCTCCGTCCTCCAAAGAACCTCCAAATATCCAGTAAAGGAAAAACGCCTGAACAGTGCAGAAGGTTGACGGGTTTATGTGAATGTAATTTATTACGTAAAACTGCACCCAAACCAAAATCCAACTCGCTCAATTTATGCATGTTTGCTGTTACGTAACCTAATTGCAGATTATTTTTCTCTCTAATTAATATGCCACAGTTAATAACATACTGAGACTGTCCGCTGCAGAGTAAATGTCCTTTAGTTCCACCAGCAAATGTCACATCATGTTCAGCAGATTGCTGCTCCATAGCGGTGCCTGCTGTCCTAAATACACAGCTCACAATGTGATCATTGTTCTGGTACAAAGAGACGACCACATGTAGGTCCAGGATGTATTGACCCCATGAGCCCTGGGCTATTTTCAGGGTAATTTCACAACCTTTAGACTTTTATATCTTGATTATTATAATACGTGCCCTATCTTATCCAACAGCCTCTGCTATCCAGATTATCTGAAATGATGAAACTTACATATTTTTAATATAAGCATGTAAAATATATATTTTATGTTATGAAATTTTAATGTTTTTACATCCTATCGTACTACAAAGTGCTGACTTTAATTCTACATTTTCATAATTGTGATTGTGAATAACGTGTCCACATACGTGCAGATGGCAAACCAGGCGCTACATGGATATGAACATGTGTATGCAATGACTAATTTATGAGTAATTCAAAGCAGAGTAACGTGTCTGAGAGCAGCTTGGAACTGTGATTCAATCTCATGTGAAATCAGAATTATTCTTCTTGAAGACGCTTCGGCGCACAGATAAGCAACTGATATTGTTGCAAAGGTCAAGTCACGCGGCTTCTTTTGAGATTCGCTACGGCAGCCGCAATCAATGCTTTGATGGCAAATCAACAGAGAAGAAGAAACGTTCATTTCAACTAAGGGTTGGCTTTGCCTGGTACCAGCTACTTGTTGTATCATATCATCTTGTTCTTCTGCTGCAGCTTTAGGATCCTTGTAGCTACGGTCCAGCATGGAGGTGGCATTATCATGATGTGGGGGTTCTTGTTGCTGTTTGGATTTTGCTCCACTGAACCTTCAGCTTCTGTTTTTTTTTGGCTGATAAGTGACTTTTGTGTTGAAATCTGAGAACATCAGCATGTTGTAGTGTGTTTGAGAAGTCCATCCATCTATTATCTATACACCGCTTAATCCTCATTAGGGTCGCGGGGGGGGGGCTGGAGTCTATCCCAGCCGACTTAGGGCGAAGGCAGGTTCACCTGGACAGGTCACCAGTCTATCACAGGGCTACACTTAGAGACAGACAACCAAGCACACTCACATTCACACTTACAGACAATTTAGAATCACCAATTAACCTCAACATGTTTTTGGATTGTGTGCCGGAGAACCCGGAGAGAACCCACGCTGCACGGGGAGAACATGGAGACTCCATGCAGAAAGATCCTGGTGCCCCCACCGGGACGCGAACCTTCTTGCTGCGAGGCAACACTGCTAACCAACTGCGCCACCGTGTTCAAGAAGTTTTGCTAGAAATACTGTGGCAGCTTTAATTGCTCTGGCAGAGGTTTGGTGTTTTCAGGTTGTTTGTCCATCGTACATCCAATTTCAAACAATTATTTAAAAAGAATTAAACTGGAAGATGAACCAATTAGATTTTGGTTAAAGAAAAAAATCATATAATAATTGTGCTAAAATCCTCACACTAATATCTAACAGAATAAAATGATGAAAGGTTAAAGGTCACTATGAAATAAGCAAAAACCCTTTTCTGGCTACTATTGAACACAGAAACAAAAGGAGAGATGGTAGCCAGAATTCATCATTTGGTTGCCAATAATCCTGGTCGTCCACCTTATGATTGTGTCGACCTTTAGTGCTGCTGGATTGAATATGTTTTTATAAATCATGGCTTCTTTGCAGCAGCATCCACACTCGAAGCACGACTACAACTCCTGAGTACTTCGTCTTCTATGAGAATCTGATTTGTTGGCCAAACTTGTCGACGCGTACCAGGGATCTGTCTCTGGTTTGTGTTCCTCTGAATGAAATCACTTCAAAGTCTTTAAGATACGCATTACGTAAGTGTGGACAGGCATTTTTTATGTAAACTGGTTGGCGGAGGCGGACAACCACGAGGTTCTAGTTCCGAACTACCGAGACGACCCAACCACAGCAATGCTCCGATGACTTTATACTTCTCGGTAACTCGTAAAAGCAGCTTGACCTCGAGTTGCTCTGTGAAGGAGCCAGAACTCAAAACTTTCTCTGTGAAATTCTTGCGATCTTTTACATGCATTCCATAGAAATAGTATCCAGCTTTTACCCAGTTGAAGTAAATGAATCCCCGTGTACATCTTTGTATTTAACGTTACACATAAATCATCAACTCAAGCCAAGACAACACGGACGCTTCATGTTTCTTTAACTCAGCGTCATGGTTATATTCTACAAAACAACATTTGAATATACAACAGATGTGTGGTCACGCCTCACGATCACAAATTTGTTGCGTGAGATCTGGTAGCTTATTGGTACGGACACCAATCAACACGACAATCAATCCGGTTTATTCCAGTTAATTATCACCTCCATGCAGGTGGTGCTTATCTGGCATTGCCAATAGATGGTTTGGTGTAAAAAAATAAAGTATGGTCCAACTAAATTCCAATAAAAAGTCACCAAAGATGCTGGTATCTTGTAAATAAACCAGCTTGTTCTGTTTGTTTTCCACCTTCATGCAGCAGATGCTGTCCTGCCTGCAAATACTGATTCTGCTGAGAGGATCAGCAGAATTAAAAAATCTCTCAAAACTAAATAATGATCTCTTGGAATCCAGAAAGAATGTTGAAAATAGAAACTCACTTGAAAGTATGAACCAGTATTAAAGCAGAACCTTCAGCCAACAGAACCTCAGTGTTCAAATCAGAAAAATATCCGGTGGATTCTGATGGAAGAATACAGCTTTGCACTCCACCACTAATGTTTCAAGGTTTGGTTTTTTTTTCCTTTCGATCTGAGGGGTTTTTTGTCCAGTTGAAATGTTAGATATTCATGTTCCCCAGAAAAAGAATCCAAAATCTGGTGACCGTTCCTGTCGCACCACAGATTTGCAATTTCAGGTTTTGCTTAAATATCTAAACAGCTACTCATTGCAATACCATATAGATGGTTACATATATTCATGGTGCCCAGAGGATGAACCAAACTGCAACCCTCGAAGCTGGAAAATCAACATGGAGGTGCGAAAAGGGTGCAGTTCCTCACATGTCCACTAGAGGCTCCACCAGTGAGTCAATCCCCATAGAGCCCCATGTTAAAATATCCAACTTTAGTGCAGAAATAAACATGTTTACAGGGTGATACAAGGAACAGTTTTGGTTTTTATAGCTTATGTCCTCATTCAGGACACCTATACAGGGGATGTAATTTTACATAACTCACCCATTTAAATTGTAATAATTATTAAAGTTGTGCAAAATTAGCGCTAAGCTTTTTGGTGGATACTGTCGTAGGATAATCCATGGCTCACCTCAGCTTCATATTGAGCTTATTTTTAGATTAACTGGAGCTTCGGTGCTGCCTAAATGTTCCTGATATTCTTTTAAAATAACTATTTGAGGCGCCAACTGGTCGCATTTTCCGACAGCTCACAGAAAAAGCACATATTTTATGAGAACTAATGCAAGTTCTTCTCATGTTCAAAATGCCTCTTAAAGATCTTGTGACTGATGAAAACCAGTTTTGCTCTCTACAGCTGGCTAGCAACAACACATAAGTACGATACATTATTAAAAACAAAAACAAGTAAGCAAAACATTTTTAAAAAATAATGCAAATAAAACTGGAATGTTGTGCGTGATATTAAAATATTGGACACCACGGAGGCTTCATCCGTCTTTTTACAGTCAAATAGATAAATCATGGACTTTGGTCATGTTGTTGCCGTTCCTGTAGCTCCAACAGTAGGTATTAGTTTTTACTTATCCTATAAATTATTGCAACATCTACTTATTAGACTCACACAAAATCGTGCACAGACGTTTACGGTCCCCAGAGGATGTACCCTAATAACTTTAGCGATCCTCCGACGTTTCCCTTCAGCTTCAGATGAATTCTGTGGTTTTGAGCGAAATGCTTCAGTGACTCTGGGATGGACAGAGAGGACATTTGGTAAAGACATTCACGCTCCTCTCAGGACGTAGTCTGGGTTCTGACCAAATACCTGCAGAACTAATAACGTTTCCATCGACTTCAGCTCGTGTTTGGTGCTAATCTGCAGACTGACAGAACCAGCAGCGTCACTGTTGGTCTGTTTTCACCCTAAAAGCTGCAAAATTCACGTACTTCAGGTTATCCAGGCCCAGAACACAACAGCAGGACGGTCCTGCATCAGGCTGACCTTCTGGTAGATTCATTTGCTTGCAGAAAATGAAAATGTAACCTGGAAATTTGTGAATAATTAGTAGTTTTGCATAATAATGGCAGCTGATAGACGGGTTTTCTGTCTCGTTTCATCTTTCTTATGTATCTCACTTTTTCTTTTTTGGTCTAATTTATCTTGTTTTTTGCCTCGTTTTTGTATTTTTATGATTTAGTTTTTGTCCTTTTGTGTCTTATATGTTGTTTTGTGTCTAATTTGTGTTGCTTTTTTGTCTCGTTTTTTGCTATTTTGTGTATTTTTATGTTTGGTTTTTATATTTGCGTCTCTTGTGTTTGTCTATTTGTGTGTCATTTTTTCTTTTGTGTGTTGCTTGTGTACTTTTGTCCAATTTTTTTGTAGCTTTGTGTCTGATTTGTGTTGTTTGGTGCCTCGTATTTGTCATTTTGTGTATTTTTATGTGTGGTTTTTTATTTTTTTGTATCTTGTATGTGTTGTTTTCTGTCTTATTTTTTTATTTGTATCTTGCTTGTGTTGTTTTGTCAGTTTTTGTTGTTGTTTTGTGTCTAATTTGGCTTGTTTTACGCCTTGTTTTTTTTTTTTTCATTTTGTGTATTATTTAACGTTTTGTTTTTGTCCTTTTCTGTCTCAGTTGTCTTGATTTTTGCTCTTTGCTCTTTTTGTCCGTTTGTGTATTTTTTCTCATGTCTTGTTTTTGTCTTGCATGTGTTGTTTTGTCTGTTTTCTTTCGCATCTTGCTTGTGTACTTTTGTCATTTTTTTGTGTTGCTTTGTGCCTCGTTTTTGTAGTTTTGTACCTTGTGTTGCTTGTTTCAAATATATATTTTAAATTCCCATCATCTTCAGCTTGTGTTTGATGCTAATCTGCAGATTTTGAATCTTGTTTTCATCCTAAAAGTTGTAAAATTCCTGTTCGTCAGGTCATCCAGACCCAGTCGTGACAGTATGATGGTCTTGCATCAGGCTGATCTTTTTTCAGTCACTTGCTTATGAAAATGTAAATGCAAATTAGTGAATAATTAGTCGTTTTGCAGTGTTTACATGAACATGATAGCTGCTCACAGTATCAGGTTTTTTTTCACATAGGTTCAGAAAGCAGCCCTACAGACGGCTGCTGCTGCTGCTGCTGTGAGGCGCCTGTGCAGATCAATTTGTTGGTCAACACGAGGTCCAGATAGAGCCGCCGATACACAGCCGAGCTTCAGGGAGACCGACGAGGCAGCGGTTCGGTTTGATATGAGGCTGATAACGAGCCAAAGGGGGAGACGGACCAGAGCCGGCGTTAAATCAGCCGTCGTAGCTGAAAGATGACGAGGCCCTTTTTTTTTTTTCAGTTTTGTGCTTCATTT
>NW_007577801.1:676787-700291 GCF_000690725.1 Stegastes partitus | reverse complement strand
ATCCTGCTTGTCCAGCGTGACGTGTGAGCGTTTTTACCTCCCGGCTGCTGATCAGCGGTTTTGTCTCGCTGCTGCAGACTAAAGCTGAGATCAAACAGGTTCACCAGCGACTGTAAAGTCAAAGGATGTGAGATGTTGGAGCTTCACCTTCCACTCTGACGTTGCCCTTTGAAATCACTACTTATTACATGTGATGAAAGTTTAATGTCGCCTGCAGGCAGGCTGAGAGAGAAGGAAAGTGACGTGTCATTTCCTGCCGCGGCGGTCGGCGGAAAACTGAGGAGAAGATGATCGCGTTTAAAGAAACATGAATTAATATGGAATAATATGGATTTAATGACAATTTTTAAGAGCATTACGTTACACCTGCTGTTCAAACGAGCCATCAGCACGTGATTGACCACATTTAAAACAGCAGTTAGACAACGGAGGTCAATTCATTGTTATGATGTAGTAGAACACGGGCAGCTGATGTAATTCACTTAAACAGTTAATTAACTGTATAATTGATTACAGCACTGAACAGCAGAATATGTGGCTTTTTGTGTCGCCAACCTCATTAAGATTTACTGTAGCTGTGGGTTTATGTCTCGTTTCTGTCCTCTTCGTGTCATTTTGTGCCTTTTTTGTTATTTTGTGCCTCGTTTTTGTCCGTTTGTGCCCCTTTTGTGTCATTTCTTGTCTTGTTTTTGTCCTTTTGTTGGATTTTTTTCTTGCTTGTGTCATTTTTATCTCGTTTTGTGATGTTTCGTGTCCCACTTGTGTTGTTTTGTGTCTCCTTTTTGAAATTTGTGGCTAGTTTTTGTCCTTTTGTGTCTTGTTGTGTTGTTTTGTGTCTTATTTTTCTTGTGTATCGCGCTATTGTTGTATTGTCTAACAAAATTATTTGAGTCACTTTGTGTCTAATGTTTCTTTTCTCACTTGTTTGTGTTGTTTTGTCTCACTTTTTGTTGTTTTGTGCCTCATTTTCACCATTTTGTGCTTTTTTGTTTTTGCTTTGTGTCTTGTTTTTGTCCTGTCATGTCTTTTTTGTGTTTTTTTCTCTCATTTTTCTTGTATATCTATAGTTTGTGTTGTTTTGTCTTTATGTATTTTTTGTTTTGTTTTGTTTTGTCCCTTTGTGTCTCATTTGTGTTGTTTTGTCTCATTACTTGTTGTTTTGTGTCTCACTTGTGTCATTTTGTGTCTCATTTTGATCCTGCGTCTCATTTGCATTGTTTTGCGTTGTCTCTTTTGTCTTTTGCATCTCATTCGGGTTCATTTTTGTCATTTTGTTTCTCATTTTTGTCTTGTTTGTGTCTTCTGTGTCTGTGTTTTCATATTTTGTCTTTTTATTTTGTGTCAAATTGTGTAGAATTAAATTTAATCCATTTGAAGACCCGAGGAGGGAGAACAAAAACTTCTAGTGAAGTAACTTGAATGCACAGAGATTGATTTCTACGGGTTTAATCAATAACCAAAGGATGAAAATAAGCAACATTTTCACCCCAAATTGTTGCTTCACTGTCTTCTTCTGCTTCTATACCGTGGATCCCTTAAAGAAACATGTTTCCCAGCACATATCGCTTTGTGAACCTCTGCAGGGATTCACGGTTTGATGAGGATGCCCTTTATAACAAACAGGCCTCCCCAAACTGCTGCAGCAGGATGTGGACACAACTCATCGGCTGCATAAACTGTGCTGCTGAGACTCGTGTAATGCGAGGAATTCCCAGGCATCGCTGCAAAGGCCAAGAACCGCGTCCCAGAATGTGTCCCCGGCCGGGCAGCATCACCGGCTTTCACCTCCCCGACTTCACTTCTGCTTGTTTATGGAAACTGAACCGAACAACAAGGTGAAAAGGCAAGTGGGACGTATTAGGGACGTTGTTAGAGATGCGGCTGGCGTCAGACGGGAAGTAACGACACTTAAACAACACTTCACTTCGACCCATTAGACCCGGCAAGACCTGGCCCACGTAATGAGAGCCCCGGACCTCGCCCCGTATTTATGGGCAGATCTGTCAAACCAATGAGAGCCATTAGCATCGATAGCGAAAGGCAGCGCTGCTTCACCGGTTTAATGGCAAAAGCCAATTTAGCGTTCGATTTAATAAAGAAGAGTTGTTGAAAGCGTTGCCATGTGCCAATTACTTCAAGGCCTGCTGGTCAGCTCGCTGTAATTGAAGGTAATTTTGCAGCCTGTGGGGACATTCAGGAAGTGCAAACTACCATTAGACGGCGCCAGATTACAGTCTCCGTGTGCCCAATTTGACAAGCAACATGTCATGGCTCTTCCGTGTTTGCCCCAACTCCCCGTCCAACACCGGCTCCTACAGAACGACACGCTGGCTGTACATGTATGATGCTCGCTGGGATGTAAAACCAGGGAATTAAGCGCCGCAGTGGTCCACAGTCCATTTCTGCCTCACAAATTATGCTCCCTGCTTGATTCATCTCTCTGATTTCTCTCTTTATGTGTTTTCTTAGCCCCCTTTTGTTTCCTTCCTCCTTTTCCATCCAACACAACCGCAGCCTCTCGACGACGCTCCATCCATCCTCTTTGCTGTCTTTAATATCTGCTCCACCTCTATTTCTCTTCCTTCTCTTCTTTATGCCCCTTTTTTTTCCCCAAACGGGAGCTGCTAATTACCTGCTGTTCGTTTAATTACAGTATCCACTTTTTTCTATGTCACGCTTGCTGAGAAAAAAAATGAGATGCAGAACGACAAACGGGAGACACGAAAGGGCAAAAACAAGACACGGCGTGAAAAAAATTAGACAGAAAATGGCAAAAATGAGACACAAAACAATAGGAATGAGATACAAACCAACAAAAACGACACAAATGAGACAGAAATGGACAAACACAAGACACGGCACAAAAAAATGAGACACAAAATGGTAAAAACGAAACATAAAATGACACAAATCAGACACAAAACAAAAACAAGAAAGACAAGGACAAAAACAAGACACAACATAAAAAAATGAGATACAATATGGTAAAAACGAGACACAAAATGAAATGAATGAGAGAAAAAACAACCGAAAAATTGCCAAAAACAAACCACAACATAAAAGAATCAAGACACAAAATGGTAAAAAGGAGACACAAAACAACAAAAAAACAAGCCCAAAACAACACAACCAAGAAAGAAAAGGAGAAAAACAAGACACATCATAAAACAATCACACAAATAACACAAATAACAACATTGAAATGAGACAAAAAAGGCCCAAAACAAGACACAAAATAAAAAATCCAGACACAAAATGGTGAAAAACAAGACACAAAGCAACAAAACATGAGCCAAAAATAACCTAAACAAGATGGAAAGGGACAAAACCAAGACACAACATGAACAAATGAAACACAAAACAAGACATGTTTCTGTATATCAGTGTTAGGCTTTTTTTTTTTTTTTTTGCTTAATCATATCAACGCTACAGTCCGTGTTTCTACTTCACATAATTATGGACCTACAACAGGAAAAAAAAATCAAAATGAATTTACAAATTACTGAGATGATGCAGTTTCCTTTTTTTTCTTTTAAAATTTCCATAGTAGAGTTTTTCATTTAAAAAATAAAAAGCCTGTCAAACTAGACGGTTAAAACACAGAAAATATTGTCATTCTCAAGAATTAATGAGTTTGAGCTTTAAATATCAGATTGTTGTCAGTCATAATAATTTAAGATAAACCTTTATTGATCCCACAATCGATAAATTTGCAGTGTTACATAGAGGATGGTGCAAAAATGTGGTGAACATCAGTAGAAAATAGAAACTAAACTAGGAATATGCCAGAAGTACTGCTGATATTTTACAGATTCTTCCACATGTAGAGATCCAGATGTTCTTCAGATTCCTCTGAATGTGGAGAATAATGACATTGGGCATGTCTATTGACTGAAAAACAATGATAGTTCACCGATTCTGCCAAAGCAACTGAAGCAGTTGGTCGATATTTACACAAACGTTATTTTTCAATCATAGTTCAGCTCATGATCCATTGTGGTTGATACCTGATTGGTGTATTTAGGCGATTAAAATTGTGTTTTCTAGCAGATAAAGTTTTGTCACCAAGGTGTGAAATTAAACAAATATTGAGCAATTTGCATATGAAATAGCTCAGCCCAAATTCTAATAAACCGGACTGGACTGTAAACTGGACTGGTTCCATGTCTGAAGCCAAAGCTCTGGTAACTTTACTGTAGCTGCACTAGTGTGTTCTGGCTTCACCGACGGTCATAACTCAGCGTCCTGAATCAAATAATTAGATCACAGACACAGATTTGCTTTCTCACGGTGTCTCAGCTTCACCGCTGCTCGCATTAAGAGTGAAACGTGAGCGGCGCTGCAGCGTTCGATCCGTTCGGCCCACAAACCGTCTTCGCCGGACGGACGATCCAGTCGCCCTGGAGCCTGATCAGTCACCCAAAGGTCCACAACATATTAATAGCAGGAGATCTGTGTGATTTAAACAGTTGTCTGTGGAGATTAGGCTTCGCTAAGTGCACCAAAGTAAAAATAGAGTCCGAGCGGGCGCCAAAAACACAATAAACAAATAGATAAACGTGTACAAGTCGTCTTTTTTTCTTGACACATTTCTGTTGTTAAAGGCTTCAGTTGAGCCATTTGGGCACCAAAAGCTTCTGAGCTGTTCAACTGGTGACAAAGTCTGAGTTAATCAGATGATGGTCAAAGACACTCCCTCGTGTCAGGAACTATAAAAGTCCACCTTAAAATGCAGCTTGATTCCAATGACACGATGCCAAAGACGACAAGAGGAAGCACGACAAGCACCAACAACCATTTGTTAACACAATCTGCCACATGGTGCTGTGGTGTCCAACAACGTAACACAACACCCTCAGATGTCTGCCAGCTTCACCGAGTGCTTCAGGAAGAACCACACAAGCAGCTTTGACAACATCATTAATGCTACACGTTGCAGCTGTGAGTCTTGATTTCTGGTTTATGACCCCACTCTCTAGATACAGTGTGTTACTGTGTGATACTTTGTTGTTTTATGACGTCCATGCAGTTGCGGAGACGCCGAGATTTGGAACATCGAGCGACATCGAGGAGAAAACCAAGACACTAAACGACACAAGTCTACGATCAGCAGCACATGACGGATATTTAATTAGGATGTAAATGCTCTGAGGTTTTGTCCAGTCACACGAGCTTTTAGAGTTTTCTTGCGTCACTGTTTGTTTTTAAGGTTTTTCATGAGTTGGCTCCACTTTTGCAGAACTGTTACGTCTTCATAACCCAGTTCTGAGATCCAGACAGGAAAACAGTGTCGATGGAGTCTTCTGATCTCTGGAACCCCTGCTTAAAATGGAGAAACTTTAAGTCGCTGCTGAAATCCATTTATCGTTTGGTGTGTTGTACCTTTTATTTTATTAGTTTATTGTCCAGATTTTATTCAAACACTTATTCCCCCATGTCAAAATGGATGGAAAGAATTTACTTAAATATTACAAACTGCAACTGTATTTTTGCTCAGTATATTATTACAGTATTTCTGTTTTTCTTATCAAACTGTTTATACTGTTTATATCAACCTTATTATTTATACTATGTATATTGTTCGTTCCACTGTTTGGGAGCATGATTTGTGTGTTACTTTGCACATTTGTTTTTTTTTTTTTCTAATACGTTACTGGATGTGATGCACTCTACTGTTGGTTTTGCACTTCTGCTTGGACGCTAAACTGAATTTTGTTGTCTTGTACTCTGACTTTAATCTAATAATTATCATAATATGCATTTATTACTGTCATTTGGCAGGAAACATGTTTGTGTTTTGGACATTAAGGACAGATGTGATGAGCTTTGGTGGGTAACACTGAAATTCTACAGGGATTTAAAAAAAAAATAAAAAATTCAAGTAAGATTTTCTAAACAAAACCAATAAGCTTTGCTGTGGTTCTAAACTACCGTTTCATTTTGATGTTCTCCACGTCCAAAACGGTCTAACGGTTACGACTGAGCAAGGAAACAGCAACAAGGTCTTAAAAACACACACATGGTGGCTATTGGACTTTAATACCGGTGGCTGGTTTTGTATAAATAAAACTAAGAAATTGGAAATATGGGAATTAAAATGTTCAAACAACTGGTGGTTTTTGCACACTGGTTGGAGTGGGAACATTACATTTCAAATAAAGTCACCTGCTTACCTTCAGAAATCCAAACAACCTCAAAATCACTGATTTTTTTTGCTACTTTTCCAACAACATATGTTGTTTTTTTCCTCGTTTTAGCTCCACACGTGTCAGATACATAACCGCTGTGCTGCAGCCTGATGCATGACTCAAATGCGTAACAAATACCTTCATCATGAGGGAGGTTTGTTGCAATAATTATCACTTTACCACCCAGGTATAAAACGCACGAGGGACGATGTGGGTCTTGAACTCAGTGTGGACAGAAAACCACTTAAATAAAACGCTGTGTGTGTGCTTCGGCCTTTGGGGACAAAGTGAGAAGATCTGAAAGTAAAACTGCTCCACTTTCCTCCTGTTGGGAGAAGTTTGTTAACATTTTTAATAGGATCCTGCAGATTCATTCCCGGCGAGTCCAACTGGGACGAGACCCGGTGCAGACCCAGAACGCTGGTGGTTTTATCTGCCCGTGGTTGGGAGAACCTCGGTCGCACCCAGGAGGAGCCGAACGACGGCCGGGCTGCTCTGTTTAGTCTGCTACCAACACGACCCGGGTGGATGACAGGCGGCAGAAAACGGACGGAAGACGAGGTAAATTGATGTAACCGTGGCAACCGGCACGACTGTGCGTTAAAGCCTATTACGGCTGTCAATCACACAAGTGGCCTCAAAACATACCGCAGCTTGTTTTCTGTGATTATTTTTCTGACATTTGTGCCTTCATTAGAGTGACAGAGGAGAGTCTTGGGAACAAGTTCACCAATAAATGTTTTTCTACGCTCTCGTATTATTTCTAATAGTTGGTCACTCATCTGGACCAACAGAAGACGTGATGACGCTTCAGTCTGTTTGATGACAGGTAGAAACTCAACGTCTCAACACACCAGTTTAGAAGTGAAAGAAGACATTTGTGAAACCGTGATCCTGCAGAGGCAACATTTCTGGTGTGTTCACCTTCTAATGTCAAATATAGAATTAGATATAGATAGATAGAATATTTTTTTATTGATGCCCCATTGGGGGAAATGTACACACCACAGCAGCATCCAAAAATATAGAAAGTAAAAGAAACCAACAATAATTAAGTAATACGCATCCAGGTGTCTACACCCAGCAGGTCCAAGGCCCACTGTGTCCAGTTGGGCCGTCCACATGCTGGCTGAATGTGGTAGAGAGCGATGTATGATTAAAGTCTCCTGAGATGACGATCAGAGGGTGTGATGTTTGCAGCTGGGACACTGAACTGTGGATGAGTTCACAGGCTGCAGCAGGGATGTAAACTGCAACCACCAGGACGTGAGAAAACTCCCTCGGCAGGTAAAACGGACGCAAACCAACCACCAGCAGTTCAACATCCTTCGTGCAGCGCTGCTCTTTAACGCTAACATGCCCAGTATTACACCATATACCTGTAATAAGCAGCCAGACAGACACTGCATAAAATTTGCATTGAGGGCCTAAATGTGACCAAAGTAAAGCCTCCCCAGAGCTACAAGCTGTTTTTCCATCACAGGAACTTCCCCAGTGGAACTTTTCGGGGAATTAAATTCCTCTGCTTGTGTTCCCAGCTGAGAAGCAACAGTCTAAATGAATTTTTCATCGGGCTGTTTCAGGAACTTTCACGGCTGCACCTGTCAAACATTGTCGAAGAACAAATTTGTAGAAATACAGATGTTTGATGTGGACATGATTTACAGTTTTGTCCTGGGTGTAAACTAGAACTTGCTTCTGTGATTTTACAAAACACAAACACTTGAACCACTGAACCGACTGCAGCCGTCACCGGTGATAATCTTCAACATGAAAGTTTGGTCGGTTTTGCAAAAAGTGTTGACGTGTTTCCTCTGAAGAAATCTAAGGTTCACGGTGAAACTGCAAATGCACACATGCAACTCTAAGCAGGACTTTCCCAGAGTGACAGGAGCGCTGGCAGCACCATCACTACCAATGGCTCAGTCACACCTTTTATTCTGTCTCCGAGATATTTAGGATGAGAACAACCTTCAAACCTACTGACCTAATCGTGCCCTCCATGGAAAAATGTGACTACCGAACCATAAAAACCTTCCTCCACTTTTAAATCTTCCCATGCAGTCTCTAAGGCTTTAAGAATCATGGCGGAAATGGAGAAATCCCACTTTAACACATCTTCAGTTACTTTAAGAGAAACAAACTGCGGGTTAAACCGAGTAAAGACACGTGAACAAGCATAAATGTCAGCACAGCGGGTGAAGACCTGCACAGGAAATGAAGCTTCTACAACCTCTTTCACAAAAAAAAACTGGCAATCAGCAGCTTTGAGTTCTCTGAGAAACAGAACTATTCACAACACCAACATTACAACTTCTGACCAAACAATGAAACTGGCTCCAAACTGGGTGAAAACGCTGCACATTGTGTTTTTGTGGAGGTTCACGTTACCGAAGGCAAAACAAAACGATCCACTGGATGTTTTTCTTGTCACCATTAAGCCTTCTTTGGTTTTGTGCATGTAAACATTTATTTGAAGAGTAAAACCTTTAACGTGACCTCAAACGTCTCATTTTCACTTTCGAGAACCCGTTTCTTTCCCAGACTGAATGAAATGATGCCGTTCCAACACATTTCACATCATGATGCTGCGCAAGTCTGTCCTATAACACCACATATCATCGCATATGTTTGGTTTATGCCCAGTGTTATCTTTTTTTTTCAAGGTTTTTGCAGCCTTGTTGAGGAATTTTGAGAAACTGTAACGAAGCTTCCAACACTGAGAGAGTTTTTCAAATAACAACACAGCAGAGCACCATATATGTACTAAAGGCTCGAATGACGCACAGTTTTGCAAGAAAGTTGTGTTTTTGAAGGGATGAAAGCTTTAAAGTCCCCTTTTGGTCATTGATTTAACCAGTATAAGCTCTTTTTTATGTATCAGTGTTACATATTTAGATGTTTTTTTTCTACAAAAATAGTCCCTTCCTGCTCTAATATGACCTACATGCAACTCTACAGTGATGTTTTTTTTGAACGCACACATCTTTAAAGTCTCAGCTTCCCCATTTGCTGCAGCTTGAGCACACCAGCTCACCTACAGCTCTGTGCAAACACTGTAAAACTGCCCTCCACTACACAATCAAGAGTTATATTATATTAAATTATTGTTATTTTTAAAGTTGGAACCGAAAACCAGGGGCAGCTGTGGCTCAGGTGGTAGAGCAGGTCGTCCTCTAAGGGGTTGGTGGTTCGATCCCCCGCCCTTCAACAGTGTCCTTGGGCAAGACACTGAACCTGAAGTTGCTCCCAATGGCAGGCAGCACCTTGCATGGCAGCTCTGTCACCATTGGTGTATGAATGTGTGGGTGAATGGGTGAATGAGAAACACATTGTAAAGCACTTTGAGTACTGCTAAGGTAGAAAAGCGCTATATAAATGCAGGACAGGCTCCAGCCCCCCACGACCCTAGTGAGGATTAGGCGGTGTATAGATGATGGATGGATGGATGGATGGAACCAAAAACCAATGTTATGGAAGAATAATTGAACATAAAGCCTCATACGGCAAGTTGACATGGATCTGTTCTTAACTTTCGTTGCGTATGAAACCCTAAAAGTCATAATCTGAGTTTCTGAGACTGTCATCAGTACGCTTACCGGCTTATTTCATTTTTAAAAACACCATATGCACATGTTAAGAAGGTGTAAAAGCGATAAAAGCACGTGTCACTGATGAATATACAGCAGTTTGTGTACCTATGAGCCAAAACACAAACTCAAGGTCAGCTCTCAGCGCTCCACACTTTGTGTTTGTTACGTTTCATCTAAATGACCTTGCAAAGTCTGAATAGGAGGAAACTCCAGCAGATTTGAAGCTGAAGTCCACACAGAGAGCACAGCAACGTACCTGTTGACCATTTTCGCTCTTTACATTTGGAGATGAAAGGCGAGTTCGGGATGTTTTCAGCCGTCCGAAGCGCTTCCCTCCCGCGGGCTTCAGCGTCAAACAGCGTTATTTGCTCCACAAGGCCGACACGCCGCTGCGACTTTTTTTGAGGAGCTGCATTGCGGGAGGCGGCGTTAAATGGAAAACGTAGATTGCAGCAAACAACACCGGCGCGTGGGCCCCCAAGGACCAACGATTTCTATTCCACGCGGGGGGAAGGCTGTTATGTATGGCGGCCGTATTTAGGCTTTTCTTGTTGTATTTGAATGGATTCACAGAGAGATTGGAAACCTTAAAAGAGGGATTCTCCCCACAGAAAGAAATGCTTTCACCGCCTCGCAGGGTTGTTTTTTTTTTGGTGTTCTGAAGGGAAAATGGCTGCATCAATTTAAGCGGGGCCTGACTGAATTCCAGGGACGGTCCCAGTGGCCCGTCCTTCTACCGCTGCTTTCATCTGCATTTTCCCCTCTCCGGCTGCATCTGCACGCTTTCTGAGTGAAATTAGCCCAACGTGACGAGTGATGTGCCACCGGGACCCCGCTGATAGCTGCCAACCACCTCACCTAGAAGCAAACTGCCGAGACGGGGAGCAGCAGGCTTCCTTCCCAGCAGATAAAAACACAAACATGAATTGTTATTATTATTATCCTATCTCCCGTCTCTCAAATCGGCTCCAAATATTCCGCCACCTTCCCCCCGTGGGTTGTCAATAGAGGAGCCAAGAGCCTGCAAATCTGTCTGTTTATATACATCACATCAAGAGCAAATATTAATGCTCAATTTCCTAGCAGTGGGCCATCCTATAATGCATTTATCCTCTGCAAATAGCAATGTCACGCTAACTCTAGGGAGAGGCGTCAGCTGAAATGTTATGAATAACTTGATCAAATTACACAGTCGGAGCAAGAGGGGAATAATAAGGCTGGTGCTGTGGTGCTTGGCAGCCCTAAAGGGCCCAGCCAGGTTAAGGCACCCAGCCAGACACCATGCCTGGAACTAAATGAAGCTGTTAGGAAATGCTACAGGTCGTTCGGAGGCGCACACTGAGCTCCCTCAGGACCTGCCATCTGCTGACACATGAAATGCTAAGACAAAAAAAAAAAAAAGTACTTTAATACTTTCTAAGAGAAGTTGGACTCTCACCTTCTACACTGAGAATTTAACTTTAAGAAGAGGAAGACGTTTATTTTGAGCTTTTTGTTTTGTTCGGATTCCATTAAAATCTGTGTTTTTGTTTATTGTTGCTTCACTTGGATGTTTGCTATGCAGAGTGAGACAAATTAAAGGAAAATAAATCTATATCAAGTGTCTTAAATGTTGAATCTCTTAAATATCTGCAACTCTACTGAACAGATGAACCATTTTTTCCCTCGTCTGGTCTTCTCAAATGATTCGAATAATTGTTTTCAAACTATTCAGTGAGCCCTCCTGCAGAAATGTGTCATAATAGAATAAATCTGATCACTCAGAACAACTTTGCATTGATTTACAGTGACTCTTCCTTTTGAAGGACAAACTAGAACCAAACTATGCCACTAAAATGCCCAACAAAACCCAACAGAACCATCGGATCCCTTCAGTAAGGGTCAAAGCTTCAGGTTTTTCCTTTAATTTGTCACTCGTCTGTATGATCACAATCTACCACAAGAAGTCTGGATTTTCAGTTACGTAGGAGACATTAGAGCAAATAACATTTATATATTCATAGATTATGGACTTTGCTATTACAGAGGAAGAAAAGATTTCTTGGCACTTTATTTTGAAGTTTCTTTCATACAAATACATGACCTAAAAATGTCATTTAACGTTTAAATGTGCACAACTGGAGTTATAATAATAATTTAATTGATAAAATAAAAACAATTAGGGAAAATGGAAGGCAGAAAATGAGAACAAATGAGTAAATAAAAAGGAAAAACTTACACAATTAAAAATAAATACATTTAAAGAGGGAAATGGGGGTTGCTTTAAATCTTTATGCCATTTTCTTTCTCTAAAAAAAGGGTAATTTAACTGTTTTGGTAAAAAAAGAAAGTCTTATTACATTATTCTAATGACAGGGGGTCATTGTGGCTCAGTTTTAAGGTTTTAAGCTGCTGGTCGGAAGGAAATAAAAGATTAATTTTACTTTTTTTTAAGTGAAAATAAAAAAAAAACAATTAATGATTCCAATTCTCAATGTGAATTCCCTCCTGGTCAAACTGTTGCTGCTCCAAAACACTTTAAAAGTATGTGAGCATCCCTGTGCTCACGGTTTGGTTTATGCATCGTAGCTCCACTATGAAGGTGAATTTCAATGTGACGGTGACCAGCACAATGGTTTTTCGGACACCGTGTGCTTCCAGTTTGAGGAAGGCCGTCTCCTGTTTGACAATGTGAAATAATTTTCCCTCTTTGCAGCAGCGAGGCCTGACCTCAACCTCATCCTGCACCTTTGGGATCAACTGGAACATCGATGTTCGGCCTTTACTCCTGAATGGGACAAAAAAAACGAGGCTAGAATCTGCTGGAAAGCCTGAATCCAGCAGAGAGGAGGCAGTCGAACAGACGGAATAAATGCTTTTAAAAAAAACAACACATGGTCGCATTTCTGCTTTGAGTCATTACGGTTTTGTTTTGTTTTTTTAAAAAGCAAAAATACTTCCCTGAAACTTATTTTCCTCCTCACACTAATTCAATTATAAATCCAATATCTTTTCTCCCTATGCCAAATGTCAAGCTGTGCCTGAGTTATTCCTGACTACGTGCAGAATCAGTTGGTTTTGGCCAGAAAGATGTGAACTGAGGCATGCTGGGATACGGCTGGCCCAGCTGTGTTCCTGCATGCAGATTGATAAAGAGATTAGCTACCCCCTAAGTCTGACCTAAAACAAGGTCGAGCGGGGCAGATACTGAACGTTCAGCAGCCGCCGTCGTCGTCGTCTGCGCGTCTTTGACAGAAATCTGACGGCCGACTACGAGGAGGAACACGGGTTCTCGGTAGCTGAGTGTTTGGACTCGCTCCCCTGGACCGACAGAAACAATATTTACAGAAGGGAAAATCAAAAAGCCGGCGTTGGAGAGAGCGCTTCCGAGCATGCTGGCTCTGTGAGGAAGGAATTCTTTGTTTTGAGTCGGCTCCAGAAGCCGGTAAATAAAGCTTTAAAGGAGACGGAGACCACTTTAATTTCCTCCGACTGATGGACTGCGCTGAGCCGCCCACCACAACATCCCATTAATCGCCAACATCACAGCATCTAAGTCGTCGTCTGGGTTATTTCTCGCTAATCTCTGTCGGATTCTTCCCCACAATTTGGAGCAACTTTGTGTTTTTGGTTTTTCCGACAACACGAGTAGAATAGATGAAAAAAAAGGGAGCCTACTTGTTAAACTGTGATGAGGAGCGATGAGGCCATAATCCACATCAATCTGATATAAACTCAACTGTTCTACATTTAGAGAATAATCTGTTCAAGTACAGTTTGTAAAGATCAGACACGCTCAACATCTTCTAATTTAATTAAAGCTTTCACCAAAATAGCAGCACTAGAGCATATTTTGACAGTAGATACGTGTTCATCTTGGCAGTTTTTACCATTACAGTTACATAAAATGTGTTTTTCTTCATTTACACTTTGTATTGAGATACATGATTTCAAACCTTTATTCAAAACACAACCACACACCTTTAGTCCTTAATGCAACATCTTCACGTCAAAATAGTCTTTTAAAAACTCTGAAGGTCATTTAAAGTCCACGTAAATGTGCATGTTCTGAGTCTGACACCTAAGTCAAAGCTGCAGGATTAAAAACAACTGAAATTGCTTTCGTAATTGCGATAAAAATCAATATTTCTTGCAGTTGGTTTGGTGATATTTACCAGCATTGGAATATCTGTGAATCTGAGTTGCCTCAGACAAAAATTTGCAAAAAAAATATGGGGAGTAAAATGGTCATTTTAAAAAAAAAAGGAGCTGTTGTGTAAATTCTTGCATTCGCTGAAGATGAATTTTCTGCATGAAGGCAGGAAGTTGCTGGATGACAAACTCTCAATGCTGGCAGACGGGGTAACTCGTGATAAAGCAGGAGAACCATTTTTAATTCTATTCCAGCTCTGTGACGTCAACAAGCCAAAGCAATTATTTAGAAACAAATCTCTGAATTTCCTTTATACATTTAAAAAAAAACCCCATTTACCTTGTGGGGATGTGATTAATGTGATTTAAACAAGCACACGGGTCCCAATTTGAAAGGTTTGTAGGTTTAAAATTTAAATCGCGGATGAACTAGAACGTCACATTGGACGCTTATTGGGTTTAATATAAATTAAATACGTTCTGCACATTTACCATAATGCGTATCGTTTATTTATGGTGCTATATGTCTGTTACTTGGTGTGTTATGTACTCAACCAGTTGGGCGACCTGGTAATTAGAAACTGAGAAAACTAATTTTTAAATGTCAAAGAAGTCTAAGCTCTTTTAATCCCAGCAGATCGGCTGCACCAGTGATCTCTGAGCCGCCGACCTTTCGCATTGAGCCAACGCCGTGGTCACTGTGTTAATTATCCGTGCACACGTGTGGGCAACACAAAAGACAAATGAAGGAGTCACATAAAGACTTCCTTCCCTTTCCCCCCCTCCACCAGCCACCATTGTTGAAGACTCTGACACCATGATTGTGTCCTGCTCCTCATTGTTATTCATGAGCCGTCTCGACATCTGCGAGGATGCTTTATTGCTACTCTGCCATTCTGGCTGCAATGACTGTGTGATGAGGCTGTGTAGCCTGTAGTCAAGTTCAAAGAGTAATTTGCCTGAGTGTTATTTCAATGGAGTGGAATGGCTTCTCATCACGGGCCTTTTCCCTCCCAGTGATGGCGAGGATGGCGAGCTGCCGGCCACGTGAGCTCACCTCACAGAGTCGGGATGAGGCGGCCGTTTAATTCGCATGATTACACGTATATACGAGGTTCAAGCAAACACAAATGAGGCCCGAGCAAACAGTAGCGCCGCTCGCTTCGTGCTAACTTCACTTTTATCCATCAGGTGTGGATTGTCAGACTGTCAGCTAGCAAACCGGTCATCAGCCACAATGTTGGGCTCTCGACTTCTCCATTCAATCAAAGGCCAACGCCGTCAAGTTGGCTGGTTCGATTACGTAAAGTTCTCCAAAGCTAAACTGCATGTGAACAATTGCCATCAATTCATTTTAACCGCTACAGCAACCAAGCATTTGGCATTTAGACTGATTTGAGTTCAGTCACTGCATCAGTTTCTGAGCAGCCGGTTAATCATCCCCGAAGCTGTCCTGGTGTTTGGTTCTGTTTTGGTTCTGTTTTGTTGTTTTTTCCTGTGGTTGTTTTGTCCCTTTTCTGCTACTTCCTGTTTTATTTTGACATCGTCTTCCCTTGGGTGTTGCTTGTGTTTTTACTTCCTCCCGTTGCCTGTGTTTACCTCCTTTTTTTGAGTCACTGGATTAGTTTCATGTATCTCGTCTTCTGAATCAGTTTTCTGTGTATCCATCGTCCTGTTGTTGTTTTTAGTTCATCCCGTCTGCAATCTTGATTTGTTTGAGTTGTTTATACAGATTACTTTTTGTTTACAATCAGTCTGTTTTCAGCCATTTTTAGTCCCTGTTTGCAGTTTCTGTTTTCAGTCAGGGTTTACTTTCATTTTCAGTTGCTGTTTTCAGCTGTTTTCAGTCATTGTTTACTTAAATTCTCTGATTCCTGCCTTTAAATGTTTCAGTCACTGTTTATAGAATAGAATAGAATAGAATAGAATAGAATAGAATAGAACTTTATTGATCCCTTTGGTGGAAACCTCAGGGAAATTGTTGAAATTGTTGTCTTGAAATTATGGTCATTGTTTTTCGACAGGCTTTCAGTCACTACTTACCGTCACAGTTTTCAGTTGTTACTTTCATTTTCGACCGGTGTTTTAATTTTTTTCCACAACTGCTGTTTTCAGTTCGACTGGCGACCTGTCCAGCGTGTCCACTGGGATAGACTCCAGCCCCCCGCGACCCTACTGAGGATTCAGCGGTGTACAGATAATGGATGGATGGATGTTTTCAGTTCTCTTCAGTCATTGCTTGCCTTGGTTTTCAATCTCTGTTTTCAGTCATTTTCAGTCACTGTTTAAAGTCAGTGTTTCTAGTCGCCGTTTACTTTCATTTTCAATTTCAGTCATAGTTCTTAGTTGTTGTTTTCAGATGTTGTCACTCAATGTTTACTTTGGTTTCATCTGTTTTCAGTCACTTTCAGTCGTTGCAGTTCAGTTTCAGTCTCAGTTTACTTTCATTTTCACTTCCGTCTTTTAAATGTTTGAGACAGGTTTTCAGTTGTTTTCAGTCACTGTTTACTGTCATTTTCAATTGTTTTCAGTTCTTCTTATTCATTGTGTCCTTTGGTTTTCAATGTTTTCAGTCATTTTCAGTTTCTGTTTACTTTCATTTCCACTTGATGTTTTCAGTTGTTTTCAGTTACTGATTTCAGTCGCCGTTTTCAGTTGTTTTCACTGTTTTCATCCATTGTTTAAAATTGTTTAGGATATTTTTACTTTGGTTTTCAGTCTCTTTTCATATAAATTTTTCCGTCACTGTTTTCCGTTGCTGTTTTCACTCATTCACATTCACTACTTTCAGTTCGATGCTGTTTCCAGTCACTGTTTGTTTGTTTCGTGTACGCTACAACCCTACTCGATTAAGTTTAAGCACCAAATCTACTTGATTAGACCCAGAAGGAGATAATGTTTGGGTTAAAATCCACCCATGCAAACATTAACCACAAAGCACTGGTTGTTTTCTAGGCTGTACGGCTCCAACCACCACAACAACAATCCCCTTAAAAAACAGAAACAACTCACAATTTTACAGCCTTTTTCAGTAAAAAAAAAACAAAGATGTTTTTGCGCTGTGGACTAACAAAGCTTCCACACATCCCATCTATCATTTATCCCTTTTTTCCTGGAATATTCTTTCTTTGCCGTCTCGCAGCTTAATCACATAAAGTCCTTGAAGGCCTTTATTGTGTTGCACTTGTGTTACACTTCAGATTTATCCCAGTTTCTGCTCATGAAGCTGCACTTCTATCCAACATATATTGTTACTGTAGGAAAAAATGCAGAAAATTTCAAGGGAAATGCTCTTTTTTATTGCAAATACAAGCAATTTTGCATCTTTATTGTAAATACCAACAGTTTCTGCACTTTATTTCTTCAACCTGCACAATTAATTTCATGTTCTTTTGCACATTAGTTTCCTTATTTTTCCTAAATGAAACATGTGATCTACTGGATAGCTTGAATTTCCCCCAAAGGGATGAATAAAGCATCTATCTAGCTTCGTGTTTTTATTTTTAGACACCTTCCTGTTTTGTTGATGAACCAACCTCTATGCAACAAACCGACAGAACAGAGAGTCCACGAGTAAAGTCCTTCACCTCCACTGCCCTCATCTCGCTCAATGGATCCTGGTGAAAACAACATTAAACCACTTCTATTCACACGGAGCCATTTGGACAATTTATTCCTTAAATGTTACTGAATGGATTACGAGAGGCGAGTCATAACAGCGGCACGATCTGCTGCAGGTTAACGCACACAAACAACACGACCTGTCGGCTTTGTTTACGCCGCAGAAACGCCAGAGCTCCTCCACTCCGACCATCCCGACCGTCTGGGTATCAACAATGCAATGAAATCGCACACACGCAGAGAGAGATGGAGGAAATAAAAGAGAATTCAATGAGGCAGAAAGTCAAAAGAAGGAGAGAAAGAGAAAGGGGAAGCATGTCTATGAAATCGCATAATTGCGCCGCAGGGAATTTTAATCAATTAGAACCGCGGAGCTAATTAAAGGCGGCATTGTGTTTACTGACTCAGAGCGGCGAGCTCAGGGGGAACAAACACAGCGAACACACACACTTCCTGTTGACTCACGTCCCGGCGCATGCACATGCATGTCGTCGGTCCAATTCTGACTCACAGCGTTTTGTCATTTCTGCTCTTTTGGGGTTTTTTTTTGTTGTACCCCCCAGAGATCGAAAGCTTTTTAAAATAAAAACACGTTGAAATATAATGTAAACGGGGAAAAAAACACACACACCTGCCGGCCGCGATCCGATCAGGAGCACAAAGCCCAGTCACGCTTTATGTGTCAGCGCTGAGCTAAGAGAGCTGACCCTCTCGAGCAGCCGGGCGCTGAATGTCTAATGGTGTCTGACAGTGTCCAAATGGACTCCCATACAGTTCAGAGAAGGTCATTTACATCATTTAGTGCTACTGATGAGATGAATAATGAATGAATTACCGCCCTGATGGGAGCAGGGCAAAAAAAAAAAAAAAGGAGTTGATTGAGACAGGAAGCTCTGCCGTTGGCTCTGAATTAAGGCGATGCAAACAGGTGCTGTGTTTACTGCACGCGCTCACTGAGGGGCCTCTCTCCAGCTGTAACATTTTCCTGACATCCTCCAGAGTGAAGGTAATTTCATTACCTAGCATCCAAACTCTACATGCTTGACTAGTCGAGGGGAGAAAGGAAATCAATAGACACCATTACCATGGTTCTCAGTTGAGGCGTAATGGATATGCATGCGTTCAGTTTCGCCGTGTGTGTTGTTGCCGCCGTGTGTGTGTGTGTGTGTGTGTGTGTGTGCTGCAGTGTAAAACAAGCCTCATTTACTGTTGACTAATGAAGATTTAAGAACCCACTGTTTGTCTTTTTTCTGAGCAGCTGTCAGGGCTTGATTACATCTTCACATCACAGAGGAGTCCTCGCTGCAGTGTAGCGCCGTCGTCTTACGTTTCACGCTCGCCTCCTCCGCCCCGGCTGAGCGACGGAGGGCCGGAGCTCGACCCCCGCGACCCCCGAAGATGACGACGGGGTGGGAGGAGGGGGCGGAGGTGTCGAGGGGAGGAAGTGGAGGAGTCACACGGGTCAGCGGAGTGAATCACCAGACTCCTCCATCTGCTATCGGAGCTGCGCCTGTCCACTCAGTAATTAAAATTAATTACCAAAAATTAACCGCGGGGCCTGCTCCGGCTCCGTCACGGCCTTTTCGCGACGCACGCAGAGATGCAAAATCAGCCGGCGACGTCTTCCGGCGGAGAGCTCTCCAGTTCTGACACCGTCCTTGATAGACGTCGCGTCCTCAGCCTCCGTCGTTATCCGCGCAGCTCATCGTTGTTTTGTTTAACAGGCTTATCTGGCTCCTGCTACGGCGCCGACGATTTGTCTTTTAATTTTGAGACAACATCGCTTTGCATCTGTCATTTCGGAGGCGGCGGGAGGCCGTCTTCGCCTCTCCTGATGCTAGCAGCCGTCGTCGCGTCCCGCTGTGGTGTGTGGATTAGCAAAAAAAAAACCTTCCTGACAGTCAGCGGCTCGACTGAGAGAGCAAACATCCTCGTACAGCCACTCACCACATGCTGGTCCTTGTGCAGGAATAAAAATTTAAAAAAAAACACAATAGGGATAAATAATTGAGTTATCTTCAAAAAGGTTGCAGTGAATTTATTTTAGTAGCAACACAAAATAAATCTGCTTCTTCTGGTGATTATAGGATAACTTTTATTACATTTTTAAGATCTGATTCTGAGGACATATTGTCGTCCAGTCACTGTTTTATTCTTTCCCCCCCATTTACTTTCATTTTCAATTTCTGCTTTCAGTTGTTTTCAGTTTTGGTTTTCAGTCACTGTTTTTATTCATTTCCTGTTGTTGTTTACTTTTGTTTTCATTGCTGTTTCTAGTCACAGTTGTCATTTACAGTTTTTAGTCTCTGTTTTCAGTCGTGTTTTTTTAAATTTAAAGATCTAGATCTGAGGACATATTGTAGTGCAGTCATTTTTTGTGACTGTTTTCAGTCACCTTTTACTTTCGTTTTCAAATGCTGCTTTCTGTTGTTTCCTGTTGCTGTTTACTTTCATTTTCAATTAACAAAAAGACACACAGACAGAAATTTTCCATCAGTGGCAGCAGAATATAAATCCTGCTTTTACTTTCTGTCTTTTTTTACCATCAGCGCTCATAGTATAACTTTAATTTCATTCCTGAGGTGTGGATCTGAGGCCATATTGTAGTCCAGCATACCGAGAATAAAGAGTCTGATTCATTTGCCCACTGCATTGCACTGATTGTATTGATTATGCTAATAGGTGACTAATCTGTTGATTGTGGTTTTCAAATTAACTTTTAGGTTTAGAAAATAACATGAAAAATGCTTCCTGCGGGGTTCCCAGAGTCCAAGATGACAACCAAAGCAAAGAGGGGGTTGTTTCGCAGCACTAATGTCACCTTGGGAACGGAGCACCAGCTCGTGTTTTGGCGTTTTTACTTGATAAATGACTCGAGGCAATAAACTAATTATTAAAGTTAACAAATTAGAACACAACAGTGTAATAACATTAGGTCATAAGTAGAACAAAGAAGTCGCTGCAAAGTTTCACAATAGAACAACTTGTTTGAATTTTCATGCTGCTTGTTGCCCTCAAGGACGCCCTATTTTGTATAATTGTGTTTGAAGACAAGTTGTTTAGTTGGAATCATTATATATTGTTGTTATTGCTAAAGATATATGCAACATACATACATTTGGAGCCAGGAGACAATTAGCTTAACTTAACTTATTTTTACACTATTTTTTACACCACTTAAACAACAACATGTTAACTGAATTTAAAGCTGTCTTTTGACAGATTTTTTCACTTTTCACCAGCCTTGGGTTAGCGTTCCTGCTTCCAGCTGTTATGCTAAGCTAGGCTAACCAACTATGGCCCCAACTTTATACTTTGCAGACAGACATGACAGTGACATTTATCTTATTTGAGTCCCAGCAAAACAGTACATTTAACAAAATATTAAAATATTCCTTTACCAACGCCACATTTTAAAATTAAGACAGTTTACGCCCCCTTTGAGCTGAGCATTAGCTAAGTTATGCTAACAGCCCAAGACTCAAACTTGAGGCTAACCTTGTTCAGCTCCAACTTTCTAATTTACAAACAGACACTAGAATGATATTAATCTTCTTGGGCTTCCAGCATAACCCTAAATTTACCAAAATATTCCTTTAAAAAACACCACATCTTTAAAATAAACAAAATTTATTGCCTGCTTGCACTGAGTGTTAGCTGAGGTATGCTAACAGACCAAAACTCAAACTTTAGGCTAACCATCTCTGGCTCCAACTTTCTAATTTACAGACAGACACAAGAGTGACAAAAAACTTCTCTAACTCCTTGCAACAAAGCAAATTTACCAAACCAGTGAACATTTTTTTAAAATTAAGACAGTTTACTGCCTGCTTAACCTTAGCATTAGCCGAACTATGCTAACAGACCAAGACTCAAACTTTAGGCTACTCATTAAAACCTTAACGTTAGTCACCTGCTCTGCTTAATATTTACTGTTCACTGTCCAGCTTATAGGACTTCATCCAGTGCAAGCAAAGTTAATGTGAGGCAAAGCAATTAATTAATATAATTAACTTATAGCACTAAATGCAGCAATTAGCTGAATGAGTTGTGAATGATTTGCATTTATTAACCACTAGCTCATGTATCACTATTTTATCGCTTCATTAGAGTGACAGGCACCAATCATTCTGATAATTATCATCGTTATTTATTAAAGGTATTTAAAGACGACTTCATTACTACATTGCAAAAAGTAAAGAAACTTTGTATTCGGGAGACAAAGCCTCTTGTGAAGGATGAATTAATAAAGGTTAAGATATACAGCCGTGCCATTTTTCAGACTTCTTTTAGAAATTTATTGGGCGAAAAGCTCTGGTCCGGGGGCTTCATCTTGGCAAACGGTTTTCACTATGAATCAGCACTGATGACATCAAATAAATCCACTTAGACAGCAATCTGTTTGGTGACCGCCGTGTCTTGTGCCGCTGCAGTGACTCAGATGTTGGAGAATTAGTCTAAAACAAGGTGAAACATTCATCACATTATTATTTAAAAAGGTTATTTTAGGTATTAACTATGCATACGTAATGCGGTTAACTAAACTGCACCTATGGAATCATATGGGTCGACAACAGTTGGGTGTGAAAATAAGTTTACAATATACCACATGCAGCTGAGTTGATGGTATATTTCGCTGTGTTATTTGCTTTTTATATTGTTGCTGGGGTCTAGAGCGGAACATCTTTAATTATTTCAAGTTATAAGCCCTTGTTCTTGGCAATAACTCACTATCGGTCTAATAAAAAAGATGGAAAATACACGTTTAATATTGCAAAATAAAATGAAGAACAAGAAGCTTCCATTTTGCTTTTCACTGTAGCTGTTTATGTCTTCAACCAATTTGGAGATGGTTTTGTCAGGTTTATGTCTCTTAGTTGACATTTAATTGACGTTCCAACAATTACTGTCTTTAGATTAACATTTTCAAAAAACAGAATGCTCACAGTTTTGAATAGCTGTAGCTTCAATCGATTTCTCGGGCTTGTTCTTGGGTCAGAAATGTTTGTCCTACCTTCTTGACCCCGTATAAACTCTGACTCCACTGTGGCTGACCTTGAACTTCCAGTGCTGTAGGTGGTCTTGACATTGCAAGCAGAACTATTGCAAAAGCTTACATTGGTTCGAGCATTAAGCTCCAACAGGTGGCTGACATGAAGCCAGTTGGAGGCTGCCGAAGCCAAAAGTTTTGCCGCATGACGAGAGACAAGTGTCGCATTGCTCGCAGGCTGCTCAACCTTGAAGTAATTACTGCATACGACTAAATAATTGACCGCAGAATTACTGCAGAGCAACGCCTCCCAGCTGCAGTAAAATTTATAGCGTGTGAATGTGACTAATTATGTGGCACTCCCGAGTTTTTGAGATTCTTATTTGCAAAGCTCAGTGTACAAAACATCCACTGCTGCTGCTTAACATCAACTCCAGGACCAACTGATCGACAAAATTAAACCGTCCGGTCGAACGACTGCAACATGTAAAGATGTCGTCTTTAGTAAAAATCAGCTAATTGCTCTGCATCAAGTTTGTTCATATCAGCAAATGAAGTGGATCATTGTGTAGTTCTGGATCATTATAGCTGGAAAAGTCAGCTGGCTGAGGTTCAACTAATGTGTTAATTCACACAATGTTTAATCAATATTAAATACTTTACTATGTATGCTGACTATCTTTTCCACGAGCATTTCTTTGGGAACTTCTTGAGTTCTATCATATCTCGTTTTTATCTTGTAGCTTGATGGTTGCCACTTAAAACTCAGTCTGTCGTCTCAAACCACAGATTTTAAGTAGATTTCATCTCATTTTAGTTAAAGGGTTTCAAATAATAAGCAAATTTGATACTGGACCAAAATTTGGTAAAATGTGCAACCAAAACTTTTTGCAATTTTTTTTGCTAGTAACACCTGAAATTGAGGTTTGAAGTGTTTTGTTTTGAAGATTATGAATTAGAATAGTGTGAAAATTGGATTTA
>NW_007577801.1:670908-676149 GCF_000690725.1 Stegastes partitus | reverse complement strand
TAAGCATCAGTGAATCCTCCTCACATCTTTTCAACACTGGCTACAACCCATTTTCTATATGTTCCTTTCTCTATGTTAGCATGCAGTTGTGTTGGTTTGGTTTTTACATATTTTGTAAGAGCAGCGCTTCATGCTTTAATAAACTGAGCGCCATGCCTGAAATATCTCACCGGTGTTTCAGAATCTGCACTCGTGTGTCCAACGAGCGAACACCTGCAGAGCAAACCTGACTAAATACAGTGTAAACTCAGAAATCTATCTCCTTTTAGCTGCCTGTCCCTGTGCTGTTCTCCAGGATTCAAGGCTGCTGACAGCTTCGCCCTGCAGTCCAAATCAATACAACAAGTTCTTTGAGCATTGCACACACATACATATACACACACACCTGCAGTTAAAGGATAACCTTGAGTCAGAAGCCACAACGGTGCAGAATGGAGAATGAATGGAAAGTGTGAAACCAGAAAAAAGTGTGTGTGTGTGTGTGTTGGAGTGAGTTGGGGAAAGACACAAGGCAGGTGGAGACAGAAGCGGTTTTCCCTCCTGACCGATCGCTCTCCAGGCTACAGAAAGTTCTTTATAGAACAGCTGGTCGATTGCGACTGTGGAGAATCCTGCAGATACTAATGAAGCAGAGGAGGACCTGACTGTAGAAGTACAGAAAAACACGACTAGGACTCAACAACCATGGTAGCTGCTCTGTGTTGGCTGTGCTTAAACACAGCAGGGCTTTGGGCTAAACGCTGACAATGCAAACATGTTGATGTGTAGCAGGTAATATTTACCATGTTCAGCCTTTTGGTTTTGCATGTGAGCATACTAGTACCTGCACATTAGTAAAAAAAGAAAATCAAAGCACAGCTGAAAATCATTGGAATGTCATTGCTTAAATACAGAGTCAGTCCAGTAAGGTCTTCTTCTAGAGGGATCTCAATTAAAACTGGTATAAAAGATGTAGTCTGATGGCACTGTGAAGTCGTGTGGCATGATGGGAGCTGTTGTTTTTACTGCCATTGTTGAGGAAAAGGCAGAAATCATGTTCATGCACAAGGTCGTGTATTAAAGCTGTATTCAGGTTGTGCATATTCACCTTCAACGTAAACAATTAACACAGAATGTTATTTGCTAGCTTATATTAGATGAGTTCACATTATGGGTTAATTTAAGCGATGCTAGCCGTGGTCAGAACATTTATATTACAATAATTTTCACTAATTGCAAGAATGACAAAAACTACAGAACGATGAGCTGCAGTTATGGAGGAAACATTAGATATTATACCTTTGAATTTGTTGTCATAGACCGATTAAAACCTTGAGTTGGTATGAGCACAGGATGCAACAGCAACTCTTTTGCTGTTGCATCCTGGAGATGGTACAGAACAGAGACTGGATAAGAAATTTGACCTTAATGGTAGAGCTGGAGAAAAGGTCAAGGGATCAGCAAAGCCAGTAGGCGGCACCCTCTGGGGACAGTGAATGTTTGTACCACATTTAAAAGCCAGTTGAATCATCCATCCATCCATCATCTATACACCGCTTCATCCTCACTAGGGTCATGGGGGGCTGGAGTCTTTTCCAGCTGACTCAGGGTGAAGGCAGGTTCACCTGGACAGGTCACCAGTCTATCACAGGGCTACACTTAGAGACAGACAACCAAGCACACTCACATTTACACCTACGGACAATTTAGAATCACCAATTAACCTCAACATGTTTCTAGACTTGTGGGAGGAAGCCGGAGAACCCGGAGAGAACCCACGCTGCACGGAGAGAACATGGAGACTCCACACAGAAAGATTCCGGTGTCCCCACTGGGACGCAAACCGGCGACCTTCTTACCCTTAACCTTCTGGTTAGCAACAGTGCTAACCAACTGCGCCACCTTGCAGCCCCAGTTGAATCATAAATTTGGCAAATTCAAATTAAACCTTCCACTGCTCCAATTAACACAATACAATTATTGTTTCTTTGGAGCCAAATGTGAAACTAAAACGAAAAATGTTTAATCAGGACATTTCCGTAAAGAATTAGCTTCAGGTTGTGGCACAAAAAAAGTCATCTACAAAATGCAAAACATAGCTGGACCATTAGCATGAAGTAGCGACAATGCTAACAGTCACTGGAAACTTCCATCTTGAAACTTGTTGCTCAGACCTTTATCTTTGATGCTTGCCAAAGAAGAGATCATGTATGAAGCTGTGCATGGAAAGAGCTCTAAATCTGAGCGTAAAGACCAACGTGCACACAAGAAAACTGGTGTTATGTACATATACAAAGCGGTGCACCGTTAGCATTCTGTACAACTCAACAGATCAACTGGTAAAACCAAATTTCTGAAAAAAGGATCTGAGGGCACAGTTGTTGCTGCCAACATGGCACAAAGAAAAAAAAAAAAAAAAAAGGGAAAAAAAACAAACCTGAGTGTTGAGGTGATGAAAGAAGTCAGTAACAAGAGCAGCTGCAGAGATTCTTAGAAAAAAAAAGCCAAAAATCTAAATCAAAAAAGAATCGTTGCACCAAAAAAAGAAACAGCCGCCCTAAGAAGAGGCCAATCCACCTCATCAGTATCGCCTGTGGATGAAAAAAAAAAAATCGCTTCAACAGTTGGTGCGGCTTCCTCGACATCAATCACTGCTGACAGGAATCATCCCTGAAGGCGAGACGTGCCACGATGAATCTCCACAAAGCACAGAGGAGGCAGGAGCATCAAATACAGACTATTTTATTTCATTATCGGGTGATTTTTTTAGCCTATGACTCACACTCCAAAACACACTTTATTCACCTCCTGGCCGAAGGTGCCGGAAGCCCAGAACCAACAAGACTTTAATCGGCCTCTCCGAAGCAGGAAGCGAGTGGACGGCATCGCTCAAGTAAGACCGGCAACGACAAACATGATCTACTTGTGAGTCACTCGTCGCTCTGCTCAAGAAGGTCACTGCTGTCATTAGAAGATGTACAACACTCCATTTGTTGAACCCTCAGTCGTCTGCGTTATTCTAAATTAAATATAGATGTGCCTTCCTATATGAGTTTACTTTAATTACATCAGATTAAGTCTTCTTCTACTTGTATTTGGCGGCACCATGGGCTCTGATTATTCCATCTAAAATCATAAACTGTTCTATAATTGCTGCTCCTGATTCGCCTACATTTTTTGATAGCACAAAATACAGATATTTATTATGATATTAGTGAAATTTTAGTTTGATACATGAAAAACTTTCTTATTGCCCCTCGACCCAATTTCAGCATGTTTTTGCACACAGTAAAATTTGAGGCAAACTTTTGTTTTTAAAAATGTGTTCATATTAAAAAAGTAGATATATCAGAACCTGCTTGAAACTCCAGAACTCTACTCAGATCAGAATATCGATCAATACTTTTGTTTTTGTGGTACAACTTGCCATATCTGTTCAATTAGTTATGAAAGTTCAACCTTCATTTTTTAAGCATTGCAGCACCAGCGAAGAGAATGTTGTGTTTTATATGATTGTGACATGCAGCTAAACTTGGTTCAGATAATACTACTAGTTTACTTCTGTGTTATAATAGTGATAATGTGAGCTCAAAGATAGAACTTTTTATTATGGCTTTATTTTTTGGGGGATATTTCAATTCACCCATAATCAGAGATCATTTGATCTACTTGTCCAATATTATAGATTCTGAAACAATGATACAATGAGAAATAACAGTGAAAATGTCAGGTTTTATCTTTAATATTTCTGAGATGTTGTTGTTCAAACAGCTTAAAATTAAAAAAACAAAAAATGTATGGAATAAAGGTCTGAAAGTGGGTCAACAGGTCATTTTAAAACGATACATATCTTGAAAAGTATTTGATAATATCAGTCTAAAAATTTCTAAATTTCCGTAGTTTAAAATAAAAAAGTTTCGAGCTAATTAGAGATGGTCAAGCAGGAGGACTTTGAAGATTTAAGATGGAATAATCCACTCTAAAAAAGTTGGATGTCACAACGGTGACGTCACTGTTTTCACTGAGTCTGTCATTCGGCCGTCGCCATCTTGTTTTTTTGAAAACCAGACATAACAACAGAGCGGTAGAACTAAATAGGACCTTTATTTACTACATTAACATCTTGTTGTCTTCAAGAAATCTTGAAACTAGAAACTGAGACCATAAACTCGTTAGTAAAATGTTCACTGAGGCAACAAATAAAGCAAGAAGTCAGGTCATTTCCTAATGGACTTCTACACATTTATTTTTGCAATCAGAGGAGTCGCCCCCTACTGGCTGTTAGAAAGAATGCAGGTTTCAGGCACTTCTGCATTTGGAGGTCACGTATACCTTTTCTATATTGTCTGTATGATTCTGTTTGCATATGCAGAGTCAGAAGCGCTTCTAAATGTTCAAACACTCTTCATTCTGTTGATAAATCACATTCTATGCTTTTCTACAACAGTCAATAAACTTCTACGCAGAATTTCGTGACCATCCAAGTCTTCATGCGTTTCATCTGTCACTCACCACACGCTGTCAGAACACTGTATAATTTAAACTCTTCCACTGTATGATGATGAAGACAGCGAGAACAAGAGAACAAATCCAACAGGCTGCGTTCATGTGCTCGAGCAAGTCTCAAGTGTCTGCTATTTGAATTTTCATAAGACGCCGAGAAGTAAACAGAAATGTCTGGAAACAAGTTGAAACATATTCAATAGTTCTCAAAATTACGGCGCGCTGTGAAAGGTTCGGCAAACCCTATGCGCGAAACACAAAAACAAACTTAATTGTGATTCTCAGAAACATCCCTAATGGAGGCACATACATAGAGGAGCGAATTAGAGAGATTTCCTGCATGCTGGAAGTCAGCGTTGTGGCTGTCCATGAAAAGAGAGTCTTAATTGTTTCCTTGGAGACGGCCGCAAACTGCCCATGAGTTCAGGCTCTGACATCCGCGCTTTTCTCATTAACGCCGTACCTGACATTCTGAGCAGCAGGGGAAAAAAAAAAAAACAAGACTCCACCGCGACTCTCTTTCACCTCGAAAACTGGCCGACACTCAGACTGGCAGACAGACGCTGCTTCTTCATTATCCTCCTGTAATTCTTTGTCTGCCGATTGACCCGACAGCATTAATCTCGCAGCAGTCATGTGGGTCTTGTTTATGTCTGAGAGCTGTGCAGATGTAGTCGCTCTGAGCTAAACCCTGACGCCGAGTGTAACCTTTAAACAGAGAAACAAAGATGTGCTTCCCAGCTTTTTTTTTTTTTTTTT
>NW_007577801.1:656126-670575 GCF_000690725.1 Stegastes partitus | reverse complement strand
CCGGAGAGAACCCACGCTGCACGGGGAGAACATGGAGACTCCGAATTCTATCATGCAGTTCAAAATTATGTCAGTATGAGAGTCAATAAATGGCATCCTGATATATTTTGGTTTCTTATTTGTTGCTAATTATTTGACACTCTAATAGAGATCAGTTACTATAGTGACCAAAGTTCAAAGTAGTCCAAGAGAACAGATGCTGCAGAGTATTTGAGAGGAAAAAGTTCACTAATTGTGGCGCAAAACGTGTTTTAGTTTTTACTCTAAGAGAGATCGTGTTCTGTAATTCATCAGCCCGCACAATAATGTCGCTGCTGCAAATGCTCTGCTGTGGGAAAAAAACACCAAAAATCAATACTTGACATGACAGAGTGTATCTTGACTTCAGTAATTAACTTTAATTTTAATTAACCTTTATAGTAAAATCACAGCAGCTGTGATGGAGCTCACGATTCACTCAAGTGCTGTTCGAGCCTGATCCATCCCGTCTCCATGTCGGGGAGGATTTATAATCAAATGAATTTAGTAACCAATGAAGTTCCCGCTGCGTTGGCTTGTGTGTGAACCTCTTTCACTTCATGTGGATCCTGCTGCTGTTTGATGCTGCAGGTGTTTAATCAGTTCAGAGGGAAGACTCCAACAGCTAGAAGCGACAAACCAAACCTCGGCCACTGTTGGCGTATCGAGTCCTGTGTGAGCGCCTCCATCAGCTAAAGTCAAACGGTGTCTTTTGTACCTTCTGCGATGTTTGTGGACGAGCTACAGGGCTGTTACGTATAGCTGTTACAATCATCTAATACTGCTTTTACCTGCACTCTCACACTGTAGTCGCATTCACCGAGGTCTGGACATTTGGAATCTGATCTGGGGTGGTCAAGGAGACTTCAGGAATTTATATTTGGATGTTAGACTGCAATGCAAAGTCAAAAACACCACAGGCTTTAGACACAGTTGGACACAGTTCCTTTAAAGCACACTGAGGCCTGAAATGTCTGTTGATAGTGTGACGCCAGGATGGATAATAAAGTGTGCACACGTCTCCTTGGAGCGTATGTCAAAATCAAGTCAAGCTAACTGAATTTTATGTCCTTGGTTTCCTTTGGTCTTGATCAATAGAATCACCAACTATCAGTATTTAAGCAGCAGCTCAGAGTCTGACTGAACACCAAACTTCAATTCTTCATGTTATTTCCCTCCAGTCTCTATTTTTCCATGACTTCAGATCTACTTGCACCACTTCAAATTCCCTCTAGTTTTTCACAGACCTGATCCACAGAAGGAATTATGAGCACAGTTGAATTTTTAAAAGCTAAAGACCTGCCCTGCAGAGACCTGATGATAATTAGAACTGATCCAGAATGCTGTCAACCAGGAAAATGTCATGAATCCACAGACGTTGGGATCACAGCTGATACACTGAAGTCGGCATGAGGCATCTTCACACACAAACCTAACAGCAGAACCCGACCCAGACCTCAGCAGACTGAATACTTAGAATCCCAAGAGAAGTCAAGCAAATATGTCAATATGTTAGACATTTAAAGGCAGCTTATGTCAACAGAGTCTTCAACACAGATGGCAACCACTTAAAAGAAAACAGTGATAAAAAAAAATCTTTAAATTTATGATTATTGATGCACATGTGGTGAAGATTTGATGAATTTTGTGCAAGAAGTGCAAAAAAAAAATCCCAAAATCCTGCTTGCAGAAAGTTGAATCTAAATCACTGAACTGGTTTAATTAACTGTTCAGGGTAATACTACTTGATACGGTTGGAAAATCTGTTCCAATGGAAAAATGTGTGGCCTGTAATGAAAGTGTGAGCCTAAACCATGGGTGGGCAATCCTGGTCCTCGAGGGCCACAATCCTGCATGTTTTAGATGTTTCTCTCTTCCAACACACCTGATTCAAATGATCAGCTCATCATCAAGCTCTGCAGAAGCCTGATAACGATCCTGATCATGTGAATCAGGTTGGTTGGAAGAGGGACACATCTACAACATGCAGGATTGTGGCCCTCGAGGACCAGGATTGGACACCCCTGTCCTAAACCAACGAATCCGGTACGCCTACGCCTCATGGTTTAGAAGTTCTGAGCCAAAGCCTAAAGCTAAAGCATGTAAATGAGCACTGGGTGGTGCTGTTTTGTTCCATTTTTGCCAAATTCCATTAAAAACTGGTGAAGTTTTGTGGAAACTACCAAAACCATCAGCGACTCAGAGAAGTTACTTCTGTGGAGTGAACTCAAGTTCAGGCAGTCTTTAAGAAAGTGAACACGAAGAGTTCATGAAGGGTTCAATCAAATGTTTTGTTTCATAATCGCGAAGCTCTTTCTGCTTTTTCTTATGACAAGGCCAGGTACGTATAAATTCTGTTTGCTCCTTCAGGTCAGCCATTTTTCTTGTTCCATCACCGAAGATAAAACCATTCAACACTCAACCTCAATATTCCAGCGCAAGATCACTGGCGCCTCTCCACTCTGCTCCGCCAGCTTCCACGTGTCCATGGCAACATTTCAGTTTAGTATTGATTTTACCATTTGAACACTTTGCAGATCTTGTTATGCCTTATTATTGCCGGAGCAAAATGTCTTTCTCCAGCCACTGGACTGCGATTTCAGTTTAGAGCCGCGCAGGCTCCATTAAGAGCAGGCCTCAGCCTATTTGGGCCCCAATGAAACCCCTAATGGTACCATTAGAGCAGGTAGATTAGTCACACATGCAGGCCCGCTCACATGCGCTCGCACTAAGCTCCCTGCTCACGCTGTGAACGCTGTCAGAAAGAGAAAGAAAGGGAAAACGTGAACTTAGAAGGCTTGCAGAGAAAGGCTTGACTTGGAGGTTCAGAGAAAGCTGATCGCTGAATGTTATTCTGCACTAATGTGGCCTGAAAATAAGTGAACCTCACAAGACAGCGTGATTAAGAAAAAGCATTTCTATTAACTCAGTCGGTGGCCATCGAACGGCCGAGGCAGAGGAAACAAATGGGAAGAATCTCGAGGAAGAGGAACTTTATTAACAGCAGCGCAGATAGAAGCATAATTAAATAAATGGAGACAGGTCTTAGGAAGTAATTTAGAAGACGACAGTGTTTCTGCAAGACTCTGCTCCTCGGGGAAGAACTCTGCAAGAGTCAAAGGCCAAACCTGCTTCTGCTAGATATGCTTTGTGAATTATGCCGGTGTACAGACCTGCTGTGGTACGTAATGTATGGACGAAACATCGAAGGTCAACCAGCATCAAAGACGACAATTTTATTAGAGTAGCCCTTGAAGATAATGTTAACTTTGAGTACGATTTTAATGCTTTTATTGTAATACTTTCATGGGTCAAAGAATGGATTGCCCTTGGCCCGTGAAAACCATTTTCAGAACGTGGACGTCATAAAGCTGTCTTCTGTGCTCACTGGAAAAAAAAAATGGCGACTGATCATGTAGGAGATAAATTATAGCGGGAGAATCTCTGCAGTCGCCTGAACCAACCATCTGCTTATTAGAACTGTAGAAAAAAAGAGAAGGAACATGTCTGTAGAACACAACCAGAAAAATAGATTTCCTTCTTTCTGTCACACAGATTAGGTTTACAGAATTGATAACAATCTGCTGAAGTTCATATCCTGCAAACAACCAAGTACAAATTCTGTTAACCAGCTATTACATTTGACACCCATTCCCTCGTAAACGCTGCAGTGCAATTACAGAAGAATCAAAGCGTTGGAGAAAAATGTTCCTCTAGTTATTAATTTCTTCAACAGCCCACAATTACTGACAATTTCCTCGAATTTTCTCGCAAAACTCTGGTCTTTGTGCACAATTTGCCGATTTTGTTCTCTTGAGTAATCCTACAGGGTAAATCAGAAAGTCACTCGATCTCTTATTCAATTTTATTTCAAATGATTGAATTTATTCCCTGAAAAATAAAGCTCATTGAGTACTTCTGCTTGCCCCTTTGGCATTCTCACTGTGGATTTACTGGTTTAATTTTGATTTTGTCCTACGAGAGGTTTCTTTTCTACCAGATCTGGTTGTTCTACACAACATCCCATACTTGTTTAAAGACACTTTTTTAGCAACAAAATAGTTTTGTGAACCACCCATATTAATAGATTAATCACTGCATTTCTGCTTTCTTGTGGTCAGTTTCATGGTGTTGATCAGTCCACCAGCTTATAACAAAATGGAGTATTATACAGTATCTGATGGTCCGAAGTTTGCTGCAGGATTCATGGTTCCTGTGGGATGATCCAATATTCCAATATTTTGGTTTATGACCACAAACCTGCAAAACTAAAGACATTTCCACCAGTGTTAGCTTTCTCTTGTTTCTTTGCAAATGTTAACGAGATAATTTGTGAAGCTAAGATGGTAGAAACAACAGTGCTAGCTAAACATCAGTATCCATCCATCCATTATCTATAGACCGCTTAATCCTCACTAGGGTCGTGGGGGGCTGGAGTCTATCCCAGCTGACTTAGCCGACTTAGGGCGAAGGCAGGGAACACCCTGGACAGGTCACCAGTCTATCACAGGGCTACACTTAGAGACAGACAACCAAGCACACTCACATTCACACCTACGGACAATTTAGAATCACCAATTAACCTCAACATGTTTTTGGACTGTGTGGGAGGAAGCTGGAGAACCCGGAGAGAACCCACACTGCACGGGGAGAACATGGAGACTCCACGCAGAAAGATTCCGGTGCCCCCACCGGGGCGCGAACCGGCAACCTTCTTGCTGTGAGGCAACAGTGCTAACCACCGCGCCACCCTGCAGCCCCAAACATCAGCATATTAACCCTATTATGGTTAGCATGTTTGCTAGTTGCTAGTTTTTCAGCTTTAACCCCCACTCAGTCTTGGAGACCTTCTTGCATGGTTGTGGTCTCCTGTCTCCTCTGTGGACAACCTGTAGGGCAAGTAGTCCAGAGAACCAGATTAATAACCGGTATAGAGGTTAGTGGTTTGAAGTCAGTTGCTGGAATCTCCTGTTTTCATACATGATCCCTGACAAAACAAGTATAATCTTCACCACAGTTGAGCTAACATGCAGAACACTCCTTTGGTCCAGTCCATACACCAGTTAGAGCAGGTTGTCGTCATGGTCTTCTGTTTATTTCCTGTTTTATTTTGACACTTCCTGCTCTTGTGTATGTGTCTTGTTCTTTTACTTCCTGCGTTTGTCTCTGTTTCCCTCCTTTTTGATTATCCTGATTAGTTTCACCTGTTCTTGCCTCCCCAATCAGTATAAATAGTCTCCAGTCTTTGTCATTTTATCTCGTTTGCCTCCTTCATGTTATGTTTTAGCGCCCCGTGTTTTTGATCTATCTGGACTCTGGTTTGTTTGGTATCAGCCTTTTGATTAAAGCTCCCCTTTTGTTACTCAAATAGCAGCCATTGGCGTCTGCATTTAGGTCCTTTACTCATCAACTATGTGTGCTTTTTGCTTTCCATCCTTGGAGAGTTTACTCCTTTTCCTACAGCTGAAGGCGCTATAGTCGGCGAGAAGTGATGACAAGAGAAGAGCACATCTCTTAAATGACGGGGAAAATACTTGCCGGAGGGGGAAAGGCGTCACCTTAAATAAAGCACGGATCTGTCAGAGCATCACGGCTTATTGTGTTGTTAATTGTTGACAAGATAATGACGCCACGGAGAAAAATGACACCAGGAAAGTGATACCTGGGGGCTGCTCCGCTGCAGATTAAGTGTCTATACGTTACTCAACGGCCTATTCATCAGGTTAATATGGTGTTGTTGGTTGGCGTCAGGAGGAACCGGGTTGTGTGGCTAACATGAGTGGAGCATTCAGGTCGTCCAAGATGCCTTTTAAATGGTGTGCAGACCACACCCACCTCTGCAGGGATACACTGGTGTGGATCCATTGTATGTACTGGGACACTTTAGAGGTGGATTGTCGCCTGCATACCCAATCAGAACGTAGAAACAGGTCCATTGTCGGAAGGTTTATTGTTTTGTGTTTTTTTACTTGATGTACAACATTGTCAATTTAATGTGCAATATTTAATTTTTCATGTCATTTCTCAGGTGTAATATTTCACTTTCATAAACATTACTGTCAATATAATGTGTAATATTTAATTCTGTGGGTGCAATATTTCATTTTAATGTGTTATATTACTTATGACTTCAGTATAACTGGCAGCATTACCTCTTATTGTTCTATTCTAGTCTTATTATAGCTTACTTATTCTTATTATAAGTTATGTATCTTACTTGTATGTTATTGCTTTTCTACTAGGCATTGCATTCCTTTTATCATTTTGATTTTTCTGACTTGCTCAAGAATTTCCTTCATCTCAGACAAAACTGTATAGAATTGGACACCTGTTAAATGTTCTTTCCATTGTTTATTCTTTTGATATTTGCAAGGATGCAAAAATCAATATAAGAAATTTGATGCAGCAGGTCTGTGTTTTTTTCCCTCTGAATCTATTAAATATAATTGTAGTGAAGAAAAATATGAGTTCATGACACTTGTGTGTTAAAAATTAAGTATGTTCTTTTCCATGCACTATGCCTGTATTTATTGAAGATTTTTATATAGATCCTGGAGGAAGGTTTTGTATGCCACATGCTGCTGGGTTCACATTTGTCCCTGTTTTACATTTCACAACTCAAGCTTTGAAACTACAGCAGCAGAACCTTCCTTCCTTCCTTCGGTCATTAATAATGTCTTTGTATTTGCTTGCATCATACTTGAAATGTCTTCCAAAGGTGGGAAGGAAAAGTAAGTCAGCCGGGAATTCAGCTAAATGACAGTCAGAATGTCAGATTTGATCCCTCTCCGGCTCTCGTCTCAGAGAGAGCTCCTTCATTTTTTCTTTTTTTCCCTTTCCTCTCCTGTCAATAGTGCAGCTGGGTCTCTCTTCCCCATAGGCTCCATTTAGAGGCCTTGTTTTGATTTCTTCACATGAAATATCACTCCATCGTTCATCTTTAAAGGCCCGGGGGTGGTGTTCCCCCGCGCTGACCTTTCGCTGTCAGTCAATAAAATGGACCATCCTTTCATCAGGAGGACCCAGGGGGAACATTAATGCATCATTTGCTGCTGCGCATTTGCCATTAAACCATCGATTGTGGGGAAACTTAATCACCGTTTCTGGCTATTATTGGTTTTATATTTTGCATAAAAATGCGGTTTGCTTTTTAAAAAAGAGAGACTCAGTGACAATGTCTTTTTTGTTAAATCTTTCATAAGTTGGCTCTGCTCTGGGTTCTCGCAGCAGGTTGCAAATTGAATTTCACAAGTGGGAACTGATTGAACTAAACCAGCCTAAACCTTCAGAGTTCTAGTTTGAATATTTGCTACCATGAACTTGCACCTGCAGCAACGCCAGCAGCTCTCAGGACCAAGGTTTTTGACATGTTGGTATTTTACTGAAATATTAATATTTTTGGAGACTTTCTTCTCTTCTGCACTACACTGCAGTGGAGAGTACTGTAATTCTTGGCCCATTATATCTGAATCTGTTAGTCATTTATGCTACAGATTCAGGTTCCAGAATAAATATGTGGAATCCAAATCTTCGAAATTTCAACAAATACTTCAGGAACCTCCTCCTTTCTTTGTTCCGTCTTGTTTTGTTCTGTATTTTCTTCGATCCCTTCTATAGCATCGTCTATATTTTCTAATGAGAAACCACAAAAATCCCCCAAAGCTCCCTCATTAGGATACACAGCCTGTTCAAAGCAGGACTGTTGAGTCTTTATTCCGCCTCGCTGTTGCACGGAGACGAGAATGGTGGGCATCGGTGCGCCTTTTTAAGCCGGCAGCGGAGGTAGTAACAGAGCTGAATCAGCGTCTGTGTGAAAGCGAAACGTCACACGAGACGCCAACGCTGTTGTGTTACACATCACACCTCTGATTATGGAACACCGGCGTGCTGCATGAAAGCAAACACCGGGGCGGCCAACTTGTTTGGTTCGGTCTAAACAACGAGAGGTGAGCAAATGTGGCATCATGAAGGGGTGATGAGCAATTCCTGTTTTATGAATTCAAGCAGTACATCTGCCAAATGTGAGGATTTTGACGTCTCCTTCAGAAATAAAATAGAAACCATTAGAACAGCCTATAAGTCGTAACACCGAAGAAAACATTGGAGAAATTTGTCCTGGTCGATGCTGAGATGCTTGTTTACCAATTAAAACCGGCAACCTTCTCTTTGAATCCTGGTTCTGCACCCTTTTGAAATCATTTTACAGTTTTTTAATGTAGAGCTCCTTGCTATTGTGAATTATTCTTTCAGATAGGCCACCATAGTTCAACTTCTTCTCAAGATAAATTATTTAAATGCCTCAATACCAATCTACTGTTTTTAAGTTAAACTTTATGAACTGTTGTGACGTTTGACCACTCTATTCTTTTAAAACAAATTCGCAGTCTAGTTTCTCTGCTTCTATGTAAATGGATTCAAATCCCAACTTACTGATAAATATTTTTGTAAGCATGGATCAATGTACATGTAAAAGCTATAAAATGAATTATGGTGTTCCACAGGGTTCAATTTTAGGTCTTTTACTTTTTGACTTTTACATGCTTACCCTTGGAAATGTCAACACTGCATTGGGCTCCATAGCTATGCTGATGACACACGTCTTTATACTGCTGTGTGTCCTGATGGCATAGAGCAAATCCAAACCCTGTTCAACTGTATACTACATATCAAACCATGATTGTCAGACAATTTTCTACAGCAAAACTGAAGTCTTGGTCATTGGTGGTGAAACTCAGAGAGAGAAGCTTAAAATGAAGCTGCAGGCACTGCATTAAACCCACATTGACGAGTGAAAAATCATCTTTCAATCTCAGTTTTGAGTCTCACATTAGAAACTAAAACTGCATTTTATCATCTGACGTACATTGCCAGAGTTTGACTGTTTCCCTCTCAAGCAACACTAAGACACTTCTGCATACTTTTGTCCACCTGCAGGATTAACTACTGTAATACTAGGCATCCCCAAGAAGACTATAACTCCACCTGCAGCATGTGCTGACTAGGGCCAGAGGAAGAGGACACATTACACTGATTTTAAAGTCTCTGCACTGCTACCTGTCTGTTTCACAATTGATTTTAAGACCCTTTAATTGGTTTATAAAGCTTTTAATGGATATGGTCCTATTTATTTGGCACATTTGCTTTTATCCTTTGAACTCTCACGTCTTCTGCTAGTGGCCTTTTAATTAAACTGAAAGTGAGACCAAAAACCCCACAGTGAGGCAGCCTTTTGTTATTAATGCCCACTCAGGATCTACCTTTTAAGTCTGGCCTTTCATTGATTTTATTTATCGAACATATTATTTAATTAAAAACAATATTTTTTACATAATTGATTTCATTTAGAGCTGCAAGGTGTTGCAGTGGTTAGCACTGTTGCCTCACAGCAAGAAGGTTGCCGGTTCACGTCCTGGTGGGAACACCGGGGTCTTTCTGCGTGGAGTTTCCATGTTCTCCCCGTGCAGTGTGGGTTCTCTCCGGGTTCTCCGGCTTCCTCCCACACGGTCCAGAAACATGTTGAGGTTAATTGGTGATTGTAAATTGTCTGTAGGTGTGAATGTGAGTGTGCTTGGTTGTCTGTCTCTAAGTGTAGCCCTGTGATAGACTGGTTACCTGTCCAGGTGAACCTGCCCTCACCCTGAGTCAGCTGGGATAGACTCCAGCCCCCCATGACCCTAGTGAGGATTAAAGTGTAGAGACGATGGATGTATGGATTTCATTTATTTATTTTTCTCTTTATTTTGACATTTTGGTCCATTTTATCAATCAACTATCGCTTCACTTTTTTCATTTGCTTGTGATACTTAGTACATGTGGCAGATAACACTTCTTTACATGGATGGATTACAACATGGGCTCATCGAGCACAGGCACAGGGAATCACAAACCTTTGAAGATTTAAGCAGAACCCTATAAAGATATCTACATGCAGCCCAAAAAGTGACTACACTACCAAGGCATTAGTGCACATATTCAACATTGTGTAAATACGTAGACGATAACCTACTGTGCTTGAACCTGAAGTCCTCCAAGTGGACTCCTGCAGACTAGAAAAGTAGCATAGAGCTTTACGATGTCCATGCAGAAACAAGTGGTCATCAAAACATATATTTGGTAAGCGTAGAGACTGTGTGAGGAGATTCTCTGTCATCCTTGCTTTTATAATCCGTCATTTGAAGAGTTGTAGTGGAAGTAGTTGCTTCCTGGAGGTGCTTGGATTTGTACATTATTTTCAGTAACGGAGCCCAAACAGAGTATGAAGTTCTAAATTCTCCAGACATCCCGTTCTGTGTCTAACAACTGTCAGCAAAACTACACATTTGTGGTGTTTGCAGCCGTCTGTGTGCATCCACATAATCAAAGCTTAAAACTGAAAGACGAGTTACCATTTCTCTACAAAAAGCTCAGTCAAGACAAGTTGTATTTGGCATGGTGTCTTACAGTGCTGTGTACAACTAGTAGTGCTTTGCAGTTCTAGTAAATCATGTTTCAGGTTTATGTGAAGCCCAGACCTTATTTCTGTGTTTGAACTGAAAGCCAGACCAGCAAAGAAGACCATAAACGGTTTATTGTGCAGCACATTTGATTGATTTTTCTCCCTTCTTGCAGACTCAGCATCGATTTCAAAGTGTGTGTGTGTGAGCTGCGAGTCGACCGCGGCGTTCATAATTCGAGCCACACATGTTTGATAATGTTGCATAATGCAGTGATGTAAGCGCGCCAAACTTCTCGCATTATCCCGCTCGCTCGCTGACAGCCGCCTGCTGCTGCTGACTGATGGGCCGTCCACGAGGAGGGGGAGCAGTGAGTGATAAAGAGCTCGACAGAGTTTTAATTAATGGCGTCTATCCAAGGTCAGAGTCATCATGTCAGTGAGCTGTGGCCCCACAATTGATTGATCACATTCTGCTCTCACAGTCAGGCGACACACATTGATCTGGCTCCAACGCTCAGCATCCACCCGACATACATTCACTCACTTTTCATCCATCCATGCACCATCCATCTATTAACCTGTCTTGCATTAACCCATCCACGCATTCAGCTACGCACAATTCCAATCACTCACACATGCAATCCCGAGTCCATCCACCCATTAAGTCGTATATATTTCCTTCGCAGACTTATATTGTCTATAAATACACAGCACAGCGGTTTAAAAGCAGAAATCATATTTGCTGCCTTCGTGTTCAGGTCCCCGCAGAGTCCAGCAGCTCCGACAGCGGAGGTATGATTACCTGTGCCACTAAACTGGGAGCTCGGATCAAACGATCGGCAGGAAAAGCACCTCTGCATGCTGATTGCCCGTTCCACGTCCCTGCAGTTCATCACTCTTCAGTCAGTGACACTCTGTCACCGCACGGTTCCAGCTGACCGTCAGGGTAGTGACCCCTGAAACTGTCTTCCATTAATCACAGTTAGGCAACACACAGGGAGCCGCCGCGGACGAGAAATGAAAGTTGCTGGAGGTCAGTGTGGACGGGCAGCAGCAGCAGCAGCAGGTTCGTCCGGAGGTATCGTTTGTTTCTCACATAAACTCAAGTAGTAACCACAGTGTGCACGCAAATAGATAAATGCAGCAGAGAGGTCGACTGCGTGGGATCAAACCCCCCCAGAGACGGAGCTGCAAGGACATCCTGGCACGGTGGCCAGTCGATACTGCACAACTCCCACTGGCTCTTACACAATTATTTCTAAAGGAAAGGACGTAAAATGAATATTAAGTTGCTCTGAAAGTCATTAACGACTGAATTTGACACACTGTGTCCAATAGATGTGAAAAGACAAGCTGCACACAGCAGACAGGAAGCCAAGCAGCCTTTTTTTTTTTGCTCCAATGCAAACCCTGAGCTTTGGTTGAGATACTTTTTGCCATTCTTCCCCTGCAGTACTCCTTTTGGCCACAGATGGGCAGCAGAAACACACCCCTGAATCTGTGACTATGTTGGTATGTCAACATTAGCATCTTTACGCTCTCCGTTTAGACCTGTTTACTGGTTTCTATCAACACCTGAGGGAAATATCTGGACTTTTAAAATACTGCAGTGTTTGTTCCATCTAGTTGTTCATTTCATTTACAGTTTGGTGCAGGTGTAGGACATTTATTGCAGAAAAAGACGACACATTTTGGTTGAAAATGATGTGTGTTCAGACAGAAATCAAGAAGACTTTTAGAGGTGGCTCGATGGCATAAAAGTCAACAGTAAGATTCAGTTATATGCACATTTGACCAGGTTTTTGCCACAGACTTTAGAAAACAAAAAAAGTGAAATTAGCAGTCAGGTCTGAAAAGCTAAGCCAATGCGGGGCCAGCAGGGGGCGACTCCACTGACTCCCTACATAATTCAGATTGTATAGACGTCAATGAGAAAACGACTTCATTTCTCACTTGATTTATTACCTCAGGAAGCAGCTTATATCTCAATCGCTAGTTTAAAGTCGTCTTCAGTGCAGTATGATTTTTGTAAAATATGGTCCCATTTAGAGTAAAACAGATGATAAAGCCGGTGTCTTTAAGGGCATGGAGACCTTGTATTTTAGGTGTTGCTACTGTATGATTGCGTATGCCATCCTCAGGTTCTCAGTCAGATCAAAAAGATCAAAAAATGGTCACTTATGGCTCAAAGAAGTCAAACTCGAGGCTTCAAAATTGACATGATGGCGGCTACATCCACTTCTGTGGTCTTCGTTAAAGTACAGATGTTTTTGTTTGACTATAAAGTATTCTATATTCAACTCAAGTTTGTAGTTATCCTAGGATGTTACTTGGTAAACACACAGAGGGGTACAAAGGTCTGTTCCTACACTGATAGCTCATTTACGACTAACGTTTGCTCAGGTTGTACACTACTTGGGCTGAATCACCAACAGCTAAGCAAAGACACACGGTGAACTGTTGCTTCTTTCTGAAAACACCTCGGCAGCAGCGAGAGTGCACCAAAACAGAGCTCAAAAAGATGATATAAAGCTCCACAGTGCCCAGAAAAACTACAAAAATGGATCCTCTATTGCTACCATACAAATGCTCAGTATGGCCACTTTAACAAGTAAAGCTGGCAAATTTAAAACATGAGCAACCACACAGGAAGTCACCTTTAAATAATAACAACAACAACACTGGAAAAGTCATTCTATAAACCAGTATGAGGTACTTAATGATATACACGATAAATAGAAAGATAATGAATGTTGGAAGAAACGTATCAGCGCCGTTACCAGAGGAAACCAATCGGACGGACGTTTTAGTACCAAGACACACTGTTTGTTTGTGTTTTGGGTAAAGCAGCCATTTTTCATTGAAAACACAAAAAATCTGTTTATTTTAAAAGCAACGTTGGACAAAATCAACATCCACCATCTTCACTAACTGTTAACATCATAACGGACTCTTTAAAGCCAGCAAAGCCTTGATTAAATATATCTTTGGAATATCGATTACTGTGTCTGTCACAAACCTTTCTGTCGTCACATTAAAATATTTCGCTCTTCCTAAAATAGAATAAACGTGGAACACCGTATGTGTTATTTTCCACAAACTTTCTGCAAACTGGACTTCACCTCTGTGTCGGCGGGAGTCTAATCTCCAGAAAAACACCAAATTCTTTGCAGCATTAAGCACGGCCGTCCTAAAGGTTATTCTAAACGCAATAAACTGGAATTAGAGGTGTGTGACCCGCTCGGTGCAGCCGGAGTCGGAGTCACGCAGGGAAACGGTCACGAGCAACGCTGAGCTCTTCACACGTTTCATGTTAGTTTTCTGCGAATCAATCAACTTTATTTCTTCATGCGGCAGCTCTTCGGAGACGGAGGCGTAATGACTATCGATCACGTCTAATCCAGTTTCAGAAGTGCTCGCAAAACGTTACTTTATAAGAGACCGGCCTTGATTGATTTTGACAATCGGTGGAGCCGCTGTGTTCTTGTCTTCTGCTTTTGTCCTGATGTGATTTGTACTTTTACTTTCAACTTGAAAACGATAACTCTTGTTGCTCAGCGTGTCTTTCTGAGAGCAAAAATTGATGAATAAATAAGTAACACAAGATACACGCGATAAGGTCTCTAAATTCACCTGTGGTGTCCAGATCAAAGCGGTCTATCTTCTTAAATCTTAAAACAGCAGCATCGCTTCACAAATTTCCTTCAGCTATATTGTCTGTGAGTCAGAACTAGAGGTATCAGTGCAGCTATATGTCAGTGTGAGTACCTGTTGATGCTGAATATCTCTGAGGAACCGTCATGTTGCATCAACAGGAGTCGAGCTGAACGTTGCTGCTGCAGCTTCTCAAGTCTTGATCCTTTACCGCCATCTAGTGGACGACAGGACACAGTCAGTAGGTTAGTTACAGGTATGAAACAGTTACTACGTGATTGAAGAGTTGTGTCGTTTTCATCTGCATGAGATGAAATATAAAATGTTGACTATAATCACAAA